>NC_092272.1:13422595-13477595 GCF_036320965.1 Panulirus ornatus
CTTGTGTTTAACGTTTCTCAAATCGAAGAGCCTTGTTTTTTCAACACGAAAGATTGTATTTATCAAATGCTTATGTTTAACGTTCTTAAATCTTCAGAGCTCTTGTGTTAAACACGAAATATTCATTTGTACAGTACTTGTGTTTAACGTTCTTAAATCGTCAGAGCTCTTATGTTAAACACGAAGATTGCATTCCTTAAGTGCTATGTTTATCGTTAAGTTTTTACAAAATTCAGAATTTGTGAGACTGCTTGCTTGTACGCGGGCTACACCTGTAATTACCTCCTTCCTGCAACGGATGCTTTTAGACAAATTTCTCTCAAGTCCAGACTAACTTTCGCCCCGTGTTTTAAAGAGCGGTTTTCCCGTTTTCTTTTCATCACGCACATTTTCTTTATTCTTTTTTTTTTCTTTGAGTGTGGCTTGGATTTACGCTGTCGCTCTTTAAACGTTTGCATGTCATGAAAGTAACGAGTGATCCTGTGAATACGTGTGCCGCAAACAGTGTTGCGCTCACAGCTCATTTGTTTGAGCTAAAGCAACATTTCTGAAACAGTAGCAAATACTCACTACGGACGCATTCTTTCAGGTGTATGGCCTCTGTGCTGTAGTGGTTAACTTTACCCCGTATAGGTTCGAACCCTAGGAGCAAAATCGGCTTGCAGTTGACCAAGCCGTTCATCCTCTCCTCAGGGGTAGTTGGTAAGCGGCATAAGCATATATATATATATATATATATATATATGCTTACCGTGAAGGTAACAATTAATGGAGTTCTAGGACGAAACTCTTAGTCATTTGCTTACTTGACTATAAGTAATTATTTGTCATATGTTTACTTGAGTGTTATAATGTTATACCCGACCCAGCCCTACTGTGCGCATCGTAGTGGTTTTTGTAGAAGTGTTGATACGTTTTACTGGTGGCCGGTGTGTTATATATATTCAAAACGGAACAAAATGGATAATTCTGGACATATACTGACCTTGATTAGATAAGTGGAGGCAAGAATTCTTTGTGCAAGGAAGAGAAGGTGCTGAGCGGAAACCATTATGGCCATTGATTACAAGATCATCCATTAAGACATGAACTTGGGAGCGGAACCTCACGGCAAGACCCGCCTCACAGCCTCTTGAACCTTGAACTGTGAACATTGAAATATTGATGAGCCTGCCGCCACAACTGAACAGTGAGCAGTCTGCTCATGGTGAGGGGTACCGAAGACTTTGATTCCAGAAAAGGAGAATGACAAACCCATGCCTCGAACACCTGACAAGCCAGGCCTTGTGTACCGAACTTGCCAGGCCTTATATACCGAAAAAGCCAGGCTCCGAACACTGAACAAGCCAGGCTCCGAACACTGAACAAGCCAGGCCCCAAACACTGAACAAGCCAGACTTTAAACACTAAACATATAACTTTGTGTTCATCCTGTGAGTCATCACGTTTTTTCGGAGGTCTTGTGATCGCCCTGGACAACCTTGTATCGTGAGAGCACAATCTTGTCGAAGAAATATTGGCCCGGGGATTCATCGTTTCCCTGCTACTGATGGGTTGTGGAAGGACGTGGACGAGGTGCTGGGTGGAGAGCGCGCTGGAGGACGGGTTCGGCAAATGAGGAAGAAGACCGATTTCGACGATGAAGGCCTGCACTGTGGCTGAGAGATTGACTTGAGGAGGCAGAAGTGATATTGTGACAGTGATTGTGTCAGCGTCGCGTCGCCTCGCCGCAGTGTATCGAGACAGACTTCCCCAGAACTTTTAAAGGGGAAGTAAATGTTTATAGTTGTGTTAATGGAGTGATAGTTTTCATGCATGGTGTTTTTGACAAGAAAATAGTGAAGTTGGAGAAAAATGTAGCTTAGACATTGAAGCTTACTGACACAGTGGTGAAATTGATGAGAACTGCTATTGACGTTTGTGTGAATAAATTGTACATTTCCTTTTCCATAGCCAGAGGTTGAACCATTATGTGACATTCATTCATTTTTTTTTCATTCATTTCAAGCTAAAAGTTTGTTTCTAAATTGTTCTTACATTTTTCATATGTATATATATGTATGTGTGTGTGTGTGTGTGTATGTGCATATGTGTGTGTGTGTGTGTGTGTGTGTATATGTATATATATATGTATATTATCCCTGGGGATAGGGGTGAAAGAATACTTCCCACGTATTCCTCGCGTGTCGTAGAAAGCGACTAGAGGGGACGGGAGCGGGGGGCCGGAAATCCTCCCCTCCTTGTATTAACTTTCTAAAATGGGAAACAGAAGAAGGAGTCACGCGGGGAGTGATCATCCTCCTCGAAGGCTCAGAGTGGGGTGCCTAAATGTGTGTGGATGTAACCAAGATGTGAAAAAAGGAGAGATAGGTAGTATGTTTGAGGAAAGGAACCTGGATGTTTTGGCTCTGAGTGAAACGAAGCTCAAGGGTAAAGGGGAAGAGTGGTTTGGAAATGTCTGGGGAGTGAAGTCAGGGGTTAGTGAGAGGACAAGAGCAAGGGAAGGAGTAGCAATACTCCTGAAACAGGAGTTGTGGGAGTATGTGATAGAATGTAAGAAAGTAAATTCTCGATTAATATGGGTAAAATTGAAAGTTGATGGAGAGAGGTGGGTGATTATTGGTGCATATGCACCTGGGCATGAGAAGAAAGATCATGAGAGGCAAGTGTTTTGGGAGCAGCTAAATGAGTGTGTTAGCGGTTTTGATGCACGAGACCGGGTTATAGTGATGGGTGATTTGAATGCAAAGGTGAGTAATGTGGCAGTTGAGGGAATAATTGGTATGCATGGGGTGTTCAGTGTTGTAAATGGAAATGGTGAAGAGCTTGTAGATTTATGTGCTGAAAAAGGACTGATGATTGGGAATACCTGGTTTAAAAAGCGAGATATACATAAGTATACTTATGTAAGTAGGAGAGATGGCCAGAGAGCGTTATTGGATTACGTGTTAATTGACAGGCGTGCGAAAGAGAGACTTTTGGATGTTAATGTGCTGAGAGGTGCAACTGGAGGGATGTCTGATCATTATCTTGTGGAGGCTAAGGTGAAGATTAGTATGGGTTTTCAGAAAAGAGGAGTGAATGTTGGGGTGAAGAAGGTGGTGAGAGTAAGTGAGCTTGGGAAGGAGACCTGTGTGGGGAAGTACCAGGAGAGACTGTGTACAGAATGGAAAAAGGTGAGAACAATGGAAGTAAGGGGAGTCGGGGAGGAATGGGATGTATTTAGGGAATCAGTGATGGATTGCGCAAAAGATGCTTGTGGCATGAGAAGAGTGGGAGGTGGGCTGTTTAGAAAGGGTAGTGTGTGGTGGGATGAAGAAGTAAGAGTATTAGTGAAAGAGAAGAGAGAGGCATTTGGACGATTTTTGCAGGGAAAAAATGCAATTGAGTGGGAGAAGTATAAAAGAAAGAGACAGGAGGTCAAGAGAAAGGTGCAAGAGGTGAAAAAAAGGGCAAATGAGAGTTGGGGTGAGAGACTATCAGTAAATTTTAGGGAGAATAAAAAGATGTTCTGGAAGGAGGTAAATAGGGTGCGTAAGACAAGGGAGCAAATGGGAACTTCAGTGAAGGGCGTAAATGGGGAGGTGATAACAAGTAGCGGTGATGTGAGAAGGAGATGGAATGAGTATTTTGAAGGTTTGTTGAATGTGTCTGATGACAGAGTGGCAGATATAGGGTGTTTTGGTCGAGGTGGTGTGCAAAGTGAGAGGGTTAGGGAAAATGATTTGGTAAACAGAGAAGAGGTAGTAAAAGCTTTGCGGAAGATGAAAGCCGGCAAGGCAGCAGGTTTGGATGGTATTGCAGTGGAATTTATTAAGAAAGGGGGTGACTGTATTGTTGACTGGTTGGTAAGGTTATTTAATGTATGTATGACTCATGGTGAGGTGCCTGAGGATTGGCGGAATGCGTGCATAGTGCCATTGTACAAAGGCAAAGGGGATAAGAGTGAGTGCTCAAATTACAGAGGTATAAGTTTGTTGAGTATTCCTGGTAAATTATATGGGAGGGTATTGATTGAGAGGGTGAAGGCATGTACAGAGCATCAGATTGGGGAAGAGCAGTGCGGTTTCAGAAGTGGTAGAGGATGTGTGGATCAGGTGTTTGCTTTGAAGAATGTATGTGAGAAATACTTAGAAAAGCAAAGGGATTTGTATGTAGCATTTATGGATCTGGAGAAGGCATATGATAGAGTTGATAGAGATGCTCTGTGGAAGGTATTAAGAATATATGGTGTGGGAGGCAAGTTGTTAGAAGCAGTGAAAAGTTTTTATCGAGGATGTAAGGCATGTGTACGTGTAGGAAGAGAGGAAAGTGATTGGTTCTCAGTGAATGTAGGTTTGCGGCAGGGGTGTGTGATGTCTCCATGGTTGTTTAATTTGTTTATGGATGGGGTTGTAAAGGAGGTAAATGCAAGAGTCCTGGAAAGAGGGGCAAGTATGAAGTCTGTTGGGGATGAGAGAGCTTGGGAAGTGAGTCAATTGTTGTTCGCTGATGATACAGCGCTGGTGGCTGATTCATGTGAGAAACTGCAGAAGCTGGTGACTGAGTTTGGTAAAGTGTGTGGAAGAAGAAAGTTGAGAGTAAATGTGAATAAGAGCAAGGTTATTAGGTACAGTAGGGGTGAGGGTCAAGTCAATTGGGAGGTGAGTTTGAATGGAGAAAAACTGGAGGAAGTGAAGTGTTTTAGATATCTGGGAGTGGATCTGTCAGCGGATGGAACCATGGAAGCGGAAGTGGATCATAGGGTGGGGGAGGGGGCGAAAATTTTGGGAGCCTTGAAAAATGTGTGGAAGTCGAGAACATTATCTCGGAAAGCAAAAATGGGTATGTTTGAGGGAATAGTGGTACCAACAATGCTGTATGGTTGCGAGGCGTGGGCTATGGATAGAGATGTGCGCAGGAGGATGGATGTGCTGGAAATGAGATGTTTGAGGACAATGTGTGGTGTGAGGTGGTTTGAGCGAGTAAGTAACGTAAGGGTAAGAGAGATGTGTGGAAATAAAAAGAGCGTGGTTGAGAGAGCAGAAGAGGGTGTTTTGAAATGGTTTGGGCACATGGAGAGAATGAGTGAGGAGAGATTGACCAAGAGGATATATGTGTCGGAGGTGGAGGGAACGAGGAGAAGAGGGAGACCAAATTGGAGGTGGAAAGATGGAGTGAAAAAGATTTTGTGTGATCGGGGCCTGAACATGCAGGAGGGTGAAAGGAGGGCAAGAAATAGAGTGAATTGGAGTCATGTGGTATACAGGGGTTGACGTGCTGTCAGTGGATTGAAGCAAGGCATGTGAAGCGTCTGGGGTAAACCATGGAAAGCTGTGTAGGTATGTATATTTGCGTGTGTGGACGTGTGTATGTACATGTGTATGGGGGGGGGGGGGGGCCATTTCTTTCGTCTGTTTCCTTGCGCTACCTCGCAAACGCGGGAGACAGCGACAAAGTATAAAAAAAAAAAAAAAAAAAAAAAAAAAAAAATATATATATATATATATATATATATATATATATATATATATATATATATAGTATTCGAATAGTCATTTCCCTTTTAGAGGCGATCATGGCTAGCAGTAGCGCTCCCGCCTGTTGCACAAGGGTCCCGGGTTCGATCCTGGCTGTTGGAGGTTTGTACATTCTATGAAGGTGCGCGTTCATATGCACTTGGTTCGTATATATATAAATATATATATATATATATATATATATATATATATATATATATATATATATATATATATATATATATATATATATATATATATATATATATATATATATCTTTCTTTCTTTCATACCATCCTCCATTTCCCGCATTAGCGAGGTAGCGTTAAGAACAGAGGACTGGGCCTTTGAGGGAATATCCTCACCTGGCCCCCTTCTCTGTTCCTTCTTTTGGAATATTAAAAAAAAAAATGAGAGGGGAGGATTTCCAGCCCCCCGCTGCCTTCCTTTTTAGTCGCCTTCTACGACACGCAGGGAATACGTGGGAAGTATTCTTTCTCCCCTATCCCCAGGGATAATATATATATATATATATATATATATATATATATATATATATATATATATATATATATATATATATATATATATATATATATATCGGAAAAGATCACATTTGAGAGTGTGATAAGATATATTCCTATGAGTCCACGGGGAAAATGAAACACGATAAGCTCCCAAGTGCACTTTCGTGTAATAATAACATCATCAGAGGAGATACAAGAGAAGAATATAACAGTCAGTTGATATACAACGAAGGGTCGTAGCTAGAGCGCCATTTGGTAAACAAGTGACTACTCAAATAGAAGTCAGGTGTGTTCACGTGTGGTAACAAGCGTATCATAAATTGTTATGTGGACAAGAAGGGGAAGTGTTTACAAATTTCATCAACAATAGAGTTATTCAATTTGTATAGACCTTCACTAATGTTAAGGTTACAATTCTTGTGTATTTAATAATAGAAGATTCAATGATATTTCTATTGGTACTGGAGCTAGAGTTAATAACTGAGATGGCACTACACGAGTCGATACAATGATCATAGCTTTTAACATAATTAAACAAAGCATTTAATTCATGTCGTGTTCTCATATTACATTTATGTTGCTCAAGTCTAAGAGAAAGATCCTCACCAGTCTGCCAACATAAAAGTTGTGATAAGTTTTATGTTAGGCAGAGTGGTAAGGATCTTTCTATTAGATTTAAGCAGCATGATTAAACAAGGCGTCTGATTCTCGTTCTTGAGTCTTAATCAATAAAGAAGGGTATATGTGCGAATAGGAAGAGAGGAAAGTGAGTGGATTCAGGTGAGGGTGGGCCTGCATCTGGGGTATGTGATGTCACCATGGCTTTTTGATTTGTTGATGAATTGAGTTGTGAAGGAAATAAACGCAAGGGAGAGGAGCAGACATACAAATCCTTTGTGATGAGTTGGATTTGGAGAGGTGATTGGGGGAACCTGGGAGGTGACTCAGTTGTTGTTTGCTGATGACACCACGTTGGTGGCAGATTCGAGTGAGAAACTGCAGAAGCTGGTGTCTGAGTTTGGGAGAGAATGTGGAAAGAGAAAGTTGAGAGTGCGTAGGCGTGAATAAAAACAATATCACTAGATATAGCATCAAAGATGGGCAGGTAATTTGTAGTGTGAGTTCGACTGGAGACAACTTGGAGGCAGTGGTGTTTTAGATCTCTGGAAGTGAATATGGTAGTGAATGGAAAATGGGAGTTGAAGTGGGCCCCAGATTGAGTGAGGGGACAAAAGCCCTGGATGCACTGAGGAATGTGTGGACAAAGAGGTGACTGACTTTGAATGCAAAAAAAAGAATGTTTGATGGTATAGTAGTCCCAACGGTGCTATATGGATACGAGGCGTCGGCCTTTGGCAAAGATTGTAGAGGAGGGCGAACGTGTTGGAAATGAAGTACCTGAGGACAATACACTGTATAATAAAGGTTGATCGAATCAGAAACAGTAGTGTAAGAGAGAGGTGTGGTAGTAAGAGAAGTATTTATGGGAGCGATGAAGAAAGTGTGCTAAGATGGTTTGGACACAGAAAGGATGAGTGAGGAAAGACTAAGAAGATATATATGTCAGGAATGGAAACAATTTGGAAGAGTATGAACCAAGAAAGAGGTGGAAAGATGGAGAGAAATATGCTATGAAGGTTCGGGGCCGTATCAAGCAGGAGGGTGCGAGGCATGTGAGGGACAGAGTAAACTGGAGGGATGTGATATACAGGGGACGTCGCACTGTCAATCGGCTGAAGCAAGGCATATGAAACGGCCGGGAGAAACCATGGAAAGGTCTGTGGGGCCTAGTTATGGATACAGGACTGTAGTTTCGGTGCATTACACATAATAGCTTGAGATTTGGATGTGAGCGAATGAGTTCATTTCCTCGTCTGTTCCTGGCACCACCTTACTGACATGAAGAAAATGGAGAAATCATGAAAAAAAAAATTAATGTTGCGTTAGTGGGATGGCTTGATTAAGGTATTCACTCGCCCATGTCATCTCAACAGGCACGAAGAAAAAACAATAGAGTTGCCCCATGTCATTTGTAGTCATCTCATATCCGGCGTCCGAAGCTAATAATGAATCTGTTTGAAAATGAATCTCAAATTTCGCACTGCTTTTATACCGTCAGCGTGAACACAGATGTACTCTTTACAGCATTAGGGCCAAATGTATTGTACGCAATGGGTTTTTTCTCTCTCTTTTTTTTTGGATTGAAGATGAGGCTGAACAAATAATACTATTGTTCCTTGTTTACAGCTCTAATCCTTTGTGCCCGAGTGACTTTTGTTTGGGGAAAGAGATGCGTCTATTGTTACTCCTCTTTTTTTTTTTCAACAAGAGAGAGAGAGAGAGAGAGAGAGAGAGAGAGAGAGAGAGAGAGAGAGAGAGAGAGAGAGAGAGAGAGAGAGAGAGAGAGAGAGAGAGAGAATGACGTATTCTTTATAATAATGATGGGCTTTACGAGCAGGTATCAACACACATGGAGGATAAATTGAAGCGACGCGTGAATAATCTCTCTCTCTCTCTCTCTCTCTCTCTCTCTCTCTCTCTCTCTCTCTCTCTCTCTCTCTCTCTCTCTCTCTCTCTCTCTCTCTCACTTCATGCCAGGCAAGCAGGCAGCTCCTCGCTAACATCATCTTTCACCACGACACACGACAAGAGACGTTATCTTCACCGGTACAGTGTACAGAGGTAGGTTATCTTCACCGGTACAGTGTACAGAGGTTATCTTCACCGGTACAGCGTACAGAGGTAGGTTATCTTCACCGGTACAGTGAACAGAGGTTATCTTCACCGGTACAGTGTACAGAGGTTATCTTCACCAGTACAATGTACAGAGGGAGGTTATCTTCACCGGTACAGTGTACAGTGGTTATCTTTACCGGTACAGTGCACAGAGGTTATCTTCACCGGTACAGTGTACAGAGGGAGGTTATCTTCACCGGTACAGTGTACAGAGGTTATCTTCACCAGTACAATGTACAGAGGGAGGTTATCTTCACCGGTACAGTGTACAGAGGGAGGTTATCTTCACCGGTACAGTGTACAGAGGTTATCTACACCGGTACAGTGTACAGAGAGGGTTATCTTCACCGGTACAGTGTACAGAGGTTATCTTCACCGGTACAATGTACAGAGGGAGGTTATCTTCACCGGTACAGTGTACAGAGAGGGTTATCTTCACCGGTACAGTGTACAGAGGGAGATTATCTTCACCGGTACAAAGGCCGTTATCTTCACCCTCACAATACATAGCACTGTTCTGCACCTACGCCAGACGGGCGTGATACAGACGATGAACCAAGGCAAGACTTATTAGAAATGACCTTTATAGGCAGAATATACGACTCTACTGCGATTACATTAATTATGTAAATTATTGTAGTGTTCGGCCATTAAGGATGATAGAACATGGGATGCACAAGTTCGATGCTGGATTTTGCATTCGCTCGGCCAAGTGTTGGGCGAATTGCAATAAGTTAAGGTAGTGTTGATAATGACCCAGTCATTACTTATGATAATTAGGATAATTATGATAATTACCCTCCCGTTGGCTACTGTTGGCGTTGACAGTAGTAGCCGTTTGTATCTGTTGTGGTACTTTCACGTCCGCCACGGCTTTGCAACAACACCCCCCCCCCCCATGTTGTTGTTGTTATTGTTGTTGTTTTTCTTTGCGCTTGAAGCGGGTGTTCCTTGTGTTGTCTCTGCTTTTGTTATGTGTTGTGGGTATTGTTTGTGTTGCTGGTTTTGATTTTCAGCCACGTCGGTGTTCTCTTCATTGCCATGTTTTGTGTTGCTGTTGTAGGTTGTGGTGGCAACACTAGTGTTGCTAACGGTGTTGCCAGTATTGCTAGTGGTGTCAAGGAAACGTAATCTGTTCTTCATATTCTTTGCTGATCTGATTGGCAACGCTGCTCTTGCTGTGTTCCTGGAACTGGCGTGTTATATTGTGTTGCTACTGCTACTGCTCCTGCTACTGCCACTGCTACTGCTACTGCTACTGCTACTGCTATTGCTACTGCTACTGCTACTGCTACTGCTCCTGCTGCTGCTACTGCTCCTGCTACTGCTCCTGCTACTGCCACTGCTACTGCTACTGCTACTGCTACTGCTACTGCTATTGCTACTGCTACTGCTACTGCTACTGCTCCTGCTGCTGCTACTGCTCCTGCTACTGCTACTGCTACTGCTACTGCTCCTGCTACTGCCACTGCTCCTGCTACTGCTACTGCTCCTGCTACTGCTCCTGCTACTGCTCCTGCTTCTGCTACTGCTACTGCTCCTGCTACTGCTACTGCTCCTGCTACTCCTACTGCTACTGCTCCTGCTACTGCTCCTGCTACTGCTACTGCTACTGCTCCTGCTACTGCTACTGCTACTGCTACTGCTACTGCTACTGCTACTGCTCCTGCTCCTGCTACTGCTCCTGCTACTGCTACTGCTACTGCTACTGCTGCTGCTGCTGCTACTGCTACTGCTACTGCTACTGCTACTGCTACTGCTCCTGCTCCTGCTCCTGCTACTGCTCCTGCTACTGCTCCTGCTGCTGCTACTGCTACTGCTACTGCTACTGCTACTGCTCCTGCTGCTGCTACTGCTCCTGCTACTGCTAATGCTACTGCTCCTGCTCCTGCTCCTGCTCCTGCCACTGCTACTGCTACTGCTCCTGCTACTGCTCCTGCTACTGCTACTGCTACTGCTACTGCTCCTGCTGCTGCTACTGCTCCTGCTACTGCTACTGCTACTGCTACTGCTTCTGCTCCTGCTACTGCTACTGCTCCTGCTTCTGCTGCTACTGCTACTGCTCCTGCTACTGCTACTGCTACTGCTACTGCTACTGCTACTGCTGTTGCTACTGCTACTGCTACTGCTACTGCTACTGCTACTGCTACTGCTCCTGCTCCTGCTACTGCTACTGCTACTGCTACTGCTCCTGCTACTGCTACTGCTCCTGCTCCTGCTCCTGCTACTGCTACTGCTACTGCTACTGCTCCTGCTCCTGCTACTGCTACTGCTCCTGCTCCTGCTACTGCTCCTGCTCCTGCTACTGCTACTGCTCCTGCTACTGCTACTGCTACTGCTACTGCTCCTGCTACTGCTACTGCTACTGCTACTGCTACTGCTCCTGCTACTGCTACTGCTACTGCTCCTGCTCCTGCTACTGCTACTGCTACTGCTACTGCTCCTGCTCCTGCTACTGCTGCTGCTACTGCTACTGCTACTGCTACTGCTCCTGCTACTGCTACTGCTACTGCTACTGCTACTGCTCCTGCTACTGCTACTGCTCCTGCTACTGCTACTGCTACTGCTCCTGCTACTGCTACTGCTACTGCTACTGCTACTGCTCCTGCTCCTGCTACTGCTACTGCTCCTGCTACTGCCACTGCTCCTGCTACTGCTACTGCTCCTGCTCCTGCTACTGCTCCTGCTCCTGCTACTGCTTCTGCTCCTGCTACTGCTACTGCTACTGCTACTGCTACTGCTGTTGCTCCTGCTACTGCTACTGCTCCTGCTCCTGCTCCTGCTCCTGCTACTGCTCCTGCTCCTGCTACTGCTACTGCTACTGCTCCTGCTACTGCTCCTGCTCCTGCTACTGCTCCTGCTCCTGCTACTGCTCCTGCTACTGCTCCTGCTACTGCTCCTGGTCCTGCTACTGCTACTGCTACTGCTACTGCTACTGCTACTGCTCCTGCTCCTGCTACTGCTCCTGCTCCTGCTACTGCTCCTGCTCCTGCTACTGCTCCTGCTGTTGCTTCTGCTACTACTACTGCTCCTGCTCTTGCTACTGCTCCTGCTCCTGCTACTGCTCCTGCTACTGCTCCTGCTGCTGCTACTGCTACTGCTCCTGCTACTGCTCCTGCTACTGCTCCTGCTGCTGCTCCTGCTGCTGCTCCTGCTACTGCTACTGCTACTGCTCCTGCTACTGCTCATGTTCCTGCTACTGCTACTGCTACTGCTCCTGCTACTGCTCATGTTCCTGCTACTGCTACTGCTACTGCTCCTGCTACTGCTACTGCTCCTGCTACTGCTCATGTTCCTGCTACTGCTACTGCTACTGCTACTGCTACTGCTCCTGCTCCTGCTACTGCTCATGTTCCTGCTACTGCTCCTGCTACTGCTACTGCTCCTGCTACTGCTCATGTTCCTGCTACTGCTCCTGCTACTGCTACTGCTACTGCTACTGCTGCTGCTTTTGCTGTAGGTAATGATACACTGTCCTTGGTGTCAACACTGCTGGTGGCTTCTGTATCATATTGATTATAGTGTTGATGTCTTGTGTTGCTTAAGTTACTGGTAGTGTTGCTGAAAATGCTGTGGGTGAAGATGATGTTACGTCTGTCAGATTTTGTGTTGCTGCTACTTATAGTGTTGATGATTTATTGATGAAAGTGTTGCTATTACTGTCATCAACACCGCTGCACATGTTGCTACTGGAGGCCAAGTTTTGTGTTGCTGTTACTTTTGCTGACAACACACCTGCTGTTCCTTATTGCCAATGATGCTGAACGTGTTGCTAGCACGAACACAACGCTGCGGTGTTGCGACTGTCGGCGAACTGTTGCCAACACAGCTTCAGGTGTCAGGTTATGTGTGTTGTGTTGCGGATGGTGTCAAGTGTTGCTTTACTGGCAATGCTGTCGGTGACGATAGTGTTACTCCTGCTGTTGCTTGTAACACTGCCGTGCGCAACACAAATAATATTTTGGGTTTTGTGTTCCCATTTGTGTTCTTGTCCTAACTCTCTATGATGTTGCTACATCTGGTGTTTCTAGAGCGATTGTGGCTATGGTTGTTTTGTCAAATATTGTGTTACCGCTGCTCAAGTCATTTGGTGTTGCTCTTTCAACACTGTTGAGGGTGTTGCTGTGTTGTGTCGAGGTTTTGTGTTGCTATTTGTGTTGGTTTCCATCCATCTAGGGCTATTACTGTTGCTAGTGTTCTCAGCTTTTGTGTTGCACATAGTTTTGCAGCTCCTGTTACTGGGTATAATACTGCAACTGTTGGTGTTGCAAAGAACCCTACAGGTGTCAAGAATTGTGTTGCAGTTGGCGTTATTACATAGGATACTGTTGCTCTGTTGACAACACTGTTGAAGGTGTTGTTGCTACTGTTGTGTTGCTAATGATACCGTTACAGGTGTCAACACTACAGCAAGTGTTCTTAGCACTGGCAAACAGTTGGACTCCCGTGGTGTAGCGGTTAGCGTTGCTGACCGTGACACATTCATGGGTCTCCGCCCAGGGTCGAGTGCAAAGGTTCGATTCCTGGTTGCAGCAGATGGTCCAGAGTTATTCCAGCTGTTCATCCACCCCTAGGGTTGGTCGATAAAATGGGTGCCTGGCTCAGGCTAGGAAGGAGTAGCAGTACTCCTGAAACAGGAGTTGTGGGAGTATATGATAGAATGTAAGAAAGTAAATTCTCGATTAATATGGGTAAAACTGAAAGTTGATGGAGAGAGATGGGTGATTATTGGTGCATATGCACCTGGGCATGAGAAGAAAGATCGTGAGAGGCAAGTGTTTTGGGAGCAGCTGAATGAGTGTGTTAGTGGTTTTGATGCACGAGACCGGGTTATAGTGATGGGTGATTTGAATGCAAAGGTGAGTAATGTGGCAGTTGAGGGAATAATTGGTATACATGGGGTGTTCAGTGTTGTAAATGGAAATGGTGAAGAGCTTGTAGATTTATGTGCTGAAAAAGGACTGGTGATTGGGAATACCTGGTTTAAAAAGCGAGATATACATAAGTATACGTATGTAAGTAGGAGAGATGGCCAGAGAGCGTTATTGGATTACGTGTTAATTGACAGGCGCGCAAAAGAGAGACTTTTGGATGTTAATGTGCTGAGAGCTGCAACTGAAGGGATGTCTGATCATTATCTTGTGGAGGCTAAGGTGAAGATTTGTATGGGTTTTCAGAAAAGAAGAGTGAATGTTGGGGTGAAGAGGGTGGTGAGAGTAAGTGAGCTTGGGAAGGAGACTTGTGTGAGGAAGTACCAGGAGAGACTGAGTACAGAATGGAAAAAGGTGAGAACAATGGAAGTAAGGGGAGTGGGGAGGAATGGGATGTATTTAGGGAATCAGTGATGGATTGCGCAAAAGATGCTTGTGGCATGAGAAGAGTGGGAGGTGGGCTGGTTAGAAAGGGTAGTGAGTGGTGGGATGAAGAGGTAAGATTATTAGTGAAAGAGAAGAGAGAGGTATTTGGAGGATTTTTGCAGGGAAAAATACAATTGAGTGGGAGATGTATAAAAGAAAGAGACAGGAGGTCAAGAGAAAGGTGCAAGAGGTGAAAAAGAGGGCAAATGAGTGTTGGGGTGAGCGAGTATCATTAAATTTTAGGGAGAATATAAAGATGTTCTGGAAGGAGGTAAATAAAGTGCGTAAGACAAGGGAGCAAATGGGAACTTCAGTGAAGGGCGCAAATGAGGAGGTGATAACAAGTAGTGGTGATGTGAGAAGGAGATGGAGTGAGTATTTTGAAGGTTTGTTGAATGTGTTTGATGATAGAGTGGCAGATATAGGGTGTTTTGGTCGAGGTGGTGTGCAAAGTGAGAGGGTTAGGGAAAATGATTTGGTAAACAGAGAAGAGGTAGTAAAAGCTTTGCGGAAGATGAAAGCCGGCAAGGCAGCAGGTTTGGATGGTATTGCAGTGGAATTTATTAAAAAAGGGGGTGACTGTATTATTGACTGGTTGGTAAGGTTATTTAATGTATGTATGACTCATGGTGAGGTGCCTGAGGATTGGCGAAATGCGTGCATAGTGCCATTGTACAAAGGCAAAGGGGATAAGAGTGAGTGTTCAAATTACAGAGGTATAAGTTTGTTGAGTATTCCTGGTAAATTATATGGGAGGGTATTGATTGAGAGGGTGAAGGCATTGTACAGAGCATCAGATTGGGGAAGAGCAGTGTGGTTTCAGAAGTGGTAGAGGATGTGTGGATCAGGTGTTTGCTTTGAAGAATATATGTGAGAAATACTTAGAAAAGCAAATGGATTTGTATGTAGCATTTATGGATCTGGAGAAGGCATATGATAGAGTTGATAGAGATGCTCTGTAGAAGGTATTAAGAATATATGGTGTGGGAGGCAAGTTGTTAGAAGCAGTGAAAAGTTTTTATCGAGGATGTAAGGCATGTGTACGTGTAGGAAGAGAGGAAAGTGATTGGTTCTCAGTGAATGTAGGTTTGCGGCAGGGGTGTGTGATGTCTCCATATTTGTTTAATTTGTTTATGGTTGGGGTTGTTAGGGAGGTGAATGCAAGAGTTTTGGAAAGAGGGGCAAGTATGAAGTCTGTTGTGGATGAGAGAGCTTGGGAAGTGAGTCAGTTGTTGTTCGCTTATGATACAGCGCTGGTGGCTGATTCATGTGAGAAACTGCAGAAGCTGGTGACTGAGCTTGGTAAAGTGTGTGAAAGAAGAAAGTTAAGAGTAAATGTGAATAAGAGCAAGGTAATTAGGTACAGTAGGGTTGAGGGTCAAGTCAATTGGGAGGTAAGTTTGAATGGAGAAAAACTGGAGGAAGTAAAGTGTTTTAGATATGCGGGAGTGGATCTGGCAGCGGATGGAACCATGGGAGCGGAAGTGGATCATAGGGTGGGGGAGATGGCGAAAATCCTGCGAGCCTTGAAGAATGTGTGGAAGTCGAGAACATTATCTCGGAAAGCAAAAATGGGTATGTTTGAAGGAATAGTGGTTCCAACAATGTTGTATGGTTGCGAGGCGTGGGCTATGGATAGAGTTGTGCGCAGGAGGATGGATGTGCTGGAAATGAGATGTTTGAGGACAATGTGTGGTGTGAGGTGGTTTGATCGAGTAAGTAACGTAAGGGTAAGAGAGATATGTGGAAATGAAAAGAGCGTGGTTGAGAGAGCAGAAGAGGGTGTTTTGAAATGGTTTGGGCACATTGAGAGAATGAGTGAGGAAAGATTGACCAAGAGGATATATGTGTCGGAGGTGGAGGGAACGAGAAGTGGGAGACCAAATTGGAGGTGGAAAGATGGAGTGAAAAAGATTTTGTGTGATCGGGGCCTGAACATGCAGGAGGGTGAAAGGAGGGCAAGGAATAGAGTGAATTGGATCGATGTGGTAAACCGGGGTTGACTTGCTGTCAGTGGATTGAATCAGGGCATGTGAAGCGTCTGGGGTAAACCATGGAAAGCTGTGTAGGTATGTATATTTGCGTGTGTGGACGTATGTATATACATGTGTATGGGGGTGGGTTGGGCCATTTCTTTCGTCTGTTTCCTTGCGCTACCTCGCAAACGCGGGAGACAGCGACAAAAAAAAAGAAAATATATATATATATATATATATATATATATATATATATATATATATATATATATCTTTTTTTTTATTTCTATTTACTATACTTCGTCGCTGTCTCCCGCGTCAGCGAGGTAGCGCAAAGAAACAGACGAAAGAATGGCCCAACCCACCCACATACACATGTATATACATACACGTCCACACACGCACATATACATACCTATACATTTCAACGCATACATATATATACATACACAGACATATACATATATACATATGTACATGATTCATACTTGCTGCCTTTATTCATTCCCGTCGCCACCACGTTAATGGGATGGCCTTGGTTAGGGCTAACATTAGAACTAACATAAAAGAAAAAATGTTCATGGAGGCAATGGTGGTGGCAGTGGTGGTGGCAATGGTGGTGTCAGTGGTGGTGGCAGTGGTGGTGGCAATGGTGGTGTTAGTGGTGATGTCAGTGGTTGTGGCAGTGGTGGTGGCAGTGGTGGTGGCAGTGGTGGTGGCAGTGGTGGTGGCAATGGTGGTGGCAATGGTGGTGTTAGTGGTGATGTCAGTGGTGGTGGCAGTGGTAGTGGCAGTGGTGGTGGCAGTGGTGGTGGCAATGGTGGTGGCAATGGTGGTGGCAGTGGTGGTGTCAGTGGTGGTGGCAGTGGTGGTGGCAGTGGTGGTGTCAGTGGTGGTGGCAGTGGTGGTGGCAGTGGTGGTGGCAATGGTGGTGGCAGTGGTGGTGGCAGTGGTGGTGGCAATGGTGGTGGCAGTGGTGGTGGCAGTGGTGGTGGCAGTGGTGGTGGCAATGGTGGTGGCAGTGGTGGTGGCAATGGTGGTGGCAATGGTGGTGGCAGTGGTGGTGGCAGTGGTGGTGGCAATGGTGGTGGCAGTGGTGGTGTCAGTGGTGGTGGCAGTGGTTTTGGCAGTGGTGGTGGCAATGGTGGTGTCAGTGGTGGTGGCAATGGTGGTGGCAGTGGTGGTGGCAATGGTGGTGGCAGTGGTGGTGGCAGTGGTGGTGGCAATGGTGGTGGCAGTGGTGGTGGCAGTGGTGGTGGCAATGGTGGTGGCAGTGGTGGTGGCAGTGGTGGTGGCAGTGGTGGTGGCAATGGTGGTGGCAATGGTGGTGGCAGTGGTGGTGGCAATAGTAGTGGCAATGGTGGTGGCAGTGGTGGTGGCAGTGGTGGTGGCAATGGTGGTGGCAGTGGTGGTGGCAATGGTGGTGGCAGTGGTGGTGGCAGTGGTGGTGGCAGTGTTGGTGTTGGCAATGTGTTGTGGGTGGTGTCAGTACTGGTGCTAGTGTTGCAAATGTTATTTTCTACCATCTCTGTTGTCAATGCTGTTCTGAGTGTTTTTACTGGTGTCAGGTTTTTGTGTTGTTTCTGACTCCTTGTGTTTCTAATGTTGCTGGTGTTGCTACTTCTTGTTGTTCTAATTGTTACTGAGGATATTAGCAAGTTTGTGTTGCTGCTACTGTTGCTACTGTTAGCAAGTTTGTGTTGCTGCTACTGTTGCTACTGTTAGCAAGTTTGTGTTGCTGCTACTGTTGCTACTGTTAGCAAGTTTGTGTTGCTGCTACAGTTGTTTACTAGCCTTCCTGAAGATCCTGCTACTGTTGCTACTGTTAGCAAGTTTGTGTTGCTGCTACTGTTGCTACTGTTAGCAAGTTTGTGTTGCTGCTACTGTTGCTACTGTTAGCAAGTTTGTGTTGCTGCTACTGTTGCTACTGTTAGCAAGTTTGTGTTGCTGCTACTGTTGCTACTGTTAGCAAGTTTGTGTTGCTGCTACAGTTGTTTACTAGTCCTCCTGAAGATACTGCTACTGTTGCTAATGTTAGCAAGTTTGTGTTGTCGCTACTTTTAGTGAAGTTACTTCTATTGCTACTTTACTTCCTTCGTCAATGCATTTAGAAACATGATGTATCTGCATGCAAGATATAGTAGACTTCAAAGTACCTTTATCTATTTAAAGAAAAAGAATGATTAAAAAATTTATGGATAATGTTTCTTCCTTGAAAGTCTTTAACCATTTTGAGGTAAACACTAACTACAAAAAAGATTAATTATGGAGGAAAATAATATCTATGTCTCCCTTCCATAATACTAAAATACAGAAGAAATTTCCTCCGTCTTCTATAAGGAAAGTTAATAGCACACCTTCGCCCCCTTCTCTGTTATGAGACTTCCTGCATCACGTTTTCTGATTGAAACGACAGATATAAGGAATATTCGAATATTTGAAAGTAGGTCGTACACGAAAGACCTGAAAGGCATCAAGCAATACTCACGGAAGACAGTCTTTCATAAACTTGACAGGTCATGGGGGAATGCGCGTGCCTCAAACCTGTTTTTCACTCGTTGGAGTTCGTGCGCTTTTAGCATTCATATGTTTTTTATGGCGCAGTATCACGCTTCGCGTTTGACATTTGTTGCCGCCGAGTTCTCTTAACCCCCCCCCCCCCCCCCCCGCCGCCACTGCCACTTTTGGAGTCTTTCATATGGACGATCAAACTCTCGAGCACTTGGGACATGATTCAGTCCAAAGTACCGTACACTCGCTGGTGATGTGGGTTGGGGGAGGTTGGGGTGGTGTGGGGGTGGAGTGAGGGGTTTGGGAGGTTGTGGGGGGGGATGTGGGTCTCTTTCTCTCTTTCTCTCTCTCTCTCTCTCTCTCTCTCTCTCTCTCTCTCTCTCTCTCTCTCTCTCTCCAGCCCGAGATCAAGGGCTGGCTCGAGCGCTTGAAGATTTTTCTTTATGCTTGCTTTCACATGATTGAGGTATATGTACCTATATATAAGCGCGCGCGCGCGCACACACACACACACACACACACACATGCACAAGTATATATATTGGAAAGGATGGCAATCTTGCGCGTGATCAAGGTATTCCTATGAGTCCACGGGGAAAATAAATTACGATAAGTTCCCAAGTGCACTTTCGTGTAATAATCACATCATCAGGGGAGACACAAGAGAGAAATATAACAGTCAGTTGATATACATCGAAGAGACGAAGCTAGGACGCCATTTGGTAAACATGTGATTATATTTCTCTCTTGTGTCTCCCCTGATGATGTGATTATTACACGAAAGTGCACTTGGGAACTTATCGTAATTCATTTTCCTCGTGGACTCATAGGAAAATCTTGATCACGCGCAAAATTGTGATCCTTTCTAATATATATATATATATATATATATATATATATATATATATATATATATATATATATATATATATATATATATATATATATATATATATATTATGGCTACCGTCCTGAAGACGAAATTTAAAAACCCATTTTCTTTCCCAGATAAATACAATCGAACAGTCGACCCTTGTAAAGGCAGCTGACTTAGTGATAATCCCTTTAGCTTTAATGTGTCCGAGCCACTTGTTTTTCCTTTAGTATTTGGAGGATCAGCGGATGTGCCCGCGGTCGATGGCTGTAGCGAAATTCAGCCGTGATATCCTTAGACGCAATCCAGCCTCCATGTACGTTGCTGCATGACCACTCCCCCTATCTAGGTGGAAATGTATATTGATAATCTAAATTTCCAGGAGAATTTAGAACGTAGAAGGAACCGATTTGATCATGCTTGTCTTTTTGGGTTTGTGTCATGGCAAGTAAGCCAGTTTCAGGGATAAGACTGTAAGCTTCTACATGCTCAAGGTCTGTGAGTGGGAGACGATTTGCCTCTTGGGTCGTGAGTTAGAGTATGGCATTGGCTGGGATGTGCACAATCAGAAACTATGTTAGTCTGAGGGATTTGGCCAGATGTGTATTCTTGGTTCCAATTCCTTCATGGGATAGTATTACTTCCTAGGCTCATCGTGGAAGGATGTTAGATCCCAAGTTAAGGGAAAGAATATGCTTAATGGATTAATTTGTGATTGGAGTATGACCAGGAGAAGAATAGGTAAATGCACTCTTTTCTTATGTTAATTTAGACGGTATGGTAACTAAATGCCCTAATCAAGGATATGTATTTAACGGTATATATATATATATATATATATATATATATATATATATATATATATATATATATATATGGATTTGTATGTAGCATTAATGGATCTGGAGAAGGCATATGATAGAGTTGATAGAGATGCTCTGTGGAAGGTATTAAGAATATATGGTGTAGGAGGCAAGTTGTTAGAAGCAGTGAAAAGTTTTTATCGAGGATGTAAGGCATGTGTACGTGTAGGAAGAGAGGAAAGTGATTGGTTCTCAGTGAATGTAGGTTTGCGGCAGGGGTGTGTGATGTCTCCATGGTTGTTTAATTTGTTTATGGATGGGGTTGTTAGGGAGGTGAATGCAAGAGTTTTAGAAAGAGGGGCAAGTATGAAGTCTGTTGTGGATGAGAGAGCTTGGGAAGTGAGTCAGTTGTTGTTCGCTGATGATACAACGCTGGTGGCTGATTCATGTGAGAAACTGCATAAGCTGGTGAATGAGTTTGGTAAAGTGTTTGAAAGAAGAAAGTTGAGAGTAAATGTGAATAAGAGCAAGGTTATTTGGTACAGTAGGGTTGAGGGTCAAGTCAATTGGGAGGTAAGTTTGAATGGAGAAAAACTGGAGGAAGTAAAGTGTTTTAGATATCTGGGAGTGGATCTGGCAGCGGATGGAACCATGGAAGCGGAAGTGAATCATAGGGTGGGGGAGGGGGCGAAAATCCTGGGAGCCTTGAAGAATGTTTGGAAGTCGAGAACATTATCTCCGAAAGCAAAAATGGGTATGTTTGAAGGAATAGTGGTTCCAACAATGTTGTATGGTTGCGAGGCGTGGGCTATGGATAGAGTTGTGCGCAGGAGGGTGGATGTTCCGGAAATGAGATGTTTGAGGATAATGTGTGGTGTGAGGTGGTTTGATAAAGTAAGTAATGTAAGGGTAAGAGAGGTGTGTGGAAATAAAAAGAGCGTGATTCAGAGAGCAGAAGAGGGTGTTTTGAAATGGTTTGGGCACATGGAGAGAATGAGTGAGGAAAGATTGACCAAGAGGATATATGTGTCGGAGGTGGAGGGAACGAGGAGAAGTGGGAGACCAGATTGGAGGTGGAAAGATGGAGTGAAAAAGATTTTGAGTGATCGGGGCCTGAACATGCAGGAGGGTGAAAGGCGGGCAAGGAATAGAGTGAATTGGAACGATGTGGTGTACCGGGGTTGACGTGCTGTCAGTGGATTGAATCAGGGCATGTGAAGCGTCTGGGGTAAACCATGGAAAGTTTTGTGGGCCTGGATGTGGAAAGGGAGCTGTGGTTTCGGTGCATTATTACACGATAGCTAGAGACTGAGTGTGAACGAATGGGGCCTTTGTTGTCTTTTCCTAGCGCTACCTCGCACACATGAGGGGGGAGGGGGTTGTTATTCCATGTGTGGCGAGGTGGCGATGGGAATAAATAAAGGCAGACTATGAATTATGCACATGTGTATATATGTATATGTCTGTGTGTGTATATATATATGTATATATTGAGATGTATAGATATGTATATTTGCGTGTGTGGACGTGTATGTATATACATGTGTATGTAGGTGGGTTGGGCCATTCTTTCGTCTGTTTCCTTGCGCTACCTCGCTAACGCGGGAGACAGCGACAAAGCAAAATAAAAAAAGATATATATATATATATATATATATATATATATATATATATATATATATATATATATATATATATATATATATATATATTGGAAAGGATCACAGTTTTTTGCGTGATCAAGATATTCCTATTAGTCCACGGGGAAAATGAAACACGATAAGTTCCCAAGTGCACTTTCGTGTAATAATCAACCAGCAAATATTTCTCTCTTGTGTCTCCCCTGATGATGTGATTATCACACGAAAGTGCACTTGGGAACTTATCGTGTTTCATTTTCCCCGTAGACTCATAGGAATATATACATATATATATATACATATATATATATATATATATATATATATTTGATGCACGAGACCGGGTTATAGTGATGGGTGATTTGAATGCAAAGGTGAGTAATGTGGCAGTTGAGGGAATAATTGCTATGCATGGGGTGTTCAGTGTTGTAAATGGAAATGGTGAAGAGCTTGTAGATTTATGTGCTGAAAAAGGACTGATGATTGGGAATACCTGGTTTAAAAAGCGAGATATACATAAGTATACTTATGTAAGTAGGAGAGATGGCCAGAGAGCATTATTGGATTACGTGTTAATTGACAGGCGTGCGAAAGAGAGACTTTTGGATGTCAATGTGCTGAGAGGTGCAACTGGAGGGATGTCTGATCATTATCTTGTGGAGGCTAAGGTGAAGATTAGTATGGGTTTTCAGAAAAGAAGAGTGAATGTTGGGGTGAAGAAGGTGGTGAGAGTAAGTGAGCTTGGGAAGGAGACCTGTGTGAAGAAGTATCAGGAGAGACTGTGTACAGAATGGAAAAAGGTGAGAACAATGGAAGTAAGGGGAGTGGGAGAGGAATGGGATGTATTTAGGGAATCAGTGATGGATTGCGCAAAAGATGCTTGTGGCATGAGAAGAGTGGGAGGTGGGCTGTTTAGAAAGGGTAGTGAGTGGTGGGATGAAGAAGTAAGAGTATTAGTGAAAGAGAAGAGAGAGGCATTTGGACGATTTTTGCAGGGAAAAAATGCAATTGAGTGGGAGAAGTATAAAAGAAAGAGACAGGAGGTCAAGAGAAAGGTGCAAGAGGTGAAAAAAAGGGCAAATGAGAGTTGGGGTGAGAGACTATCAGTAAATTTTAGGGAGAATAAAAAGATGTTCTGGAAGGATGTAAATAGGGTGCGTAAGACAAGGGAGCAAATGGGAACTTCAGTGAAGGGCGTAAATGGGGAGGTGATAACAAGTAGTGGTGATGTGAGAAGGAGATGGAATGAGTATTTTGAAGGTTTGTTGAATGTGTCTGATGACAGAGCGGCAGATATAGGGTGTTTGGGTCGAGGTGGTGTGCAAAGTGAGAGGGTTAGGGAAAATGATTTGGTAAACAGAGAAGAGGTAGTAAAAGCTTTGCGGAAGATGAAAGCCGGCAAGGCAGCAGGTTTGGATGGTATTGCTGTGGAATTTATTAAAAAAGGGGGTGACTGTATTGTTGACTGGTTGGTAAGGTTATTTAATGTATGTATGACTCATGGTGAGGTGCCTGAGGATTGGCGGAATGCGTGCATAGTGCCATTGTACAAAGGCAAAGGGGATAAGAGTGAGTGCTCAAATTACAGAGGTATAAGTTTGTTGAGTATTCCTGGTAAATTATATGGGAGGGTATTGATTGAGAGGGTGAAGGCATGTACAGAGCATCAGATTGGGGAAGAGCAGTGTGGTTTCAGAAGTGGTAGAGGATGTGTGGATCAGGTGTTTGCTTTGAAGAATGTATGTGAGAAATACTTAGAAAAGCAAATGGATTTGTATGTAGCATTTATGGATCTGGTGAAGGCATATGATAGAGTTGATAGAGATGCTCTGTGGAAGGTATTAAGAATATATGGTGTGGGAGGCAAGTTGTTAGAAGCAGTGAAAAGTTTTTATCGAGGATGTAAGGCATGTGTACGTGTAGGAAGAGAGGAAAGTGATTGGTTCTCAGTGAATGTAGGTTTGCGGCAGGGGTGTGTGATGTCTCCATGGTTGTTTAATTTGTTTATGGATGGGGTTGTTAGGGAGGTAAATGCAAGAGTCTTGGAAAGAGGGGCAAGTATGAAGTCTGTTGGGGATGAGAGAGCTTGGGAAGTGAGTCAGTTGTTGTTCGCTGATGATACAGCGCTGGTGGCGGATTCATGTGAGAAACTGCAGAAGCTGGTGACGGAGTTTGGTAAAGTGTGTGGAAGAAGAAAGTTAAGAGTAAATGTGAATAAGAGCAAGGTTATTAGGTACAGTAGGGTTGAGGGTCAAGTCAATTGGGAGGTGAGTTTGAATGGTGAAAAACTGGGGGAAGTGAAGTGTTTTAGATATCTGGGAGTGGATCTGTCAGCGGATGGAACCATGGAAGCGGAAGTGGATCATAGGGTGGGGGAGGGGGCGAAAATTTTGGGAGCCTTGAAAAATGTGTGGAAGTCGAGAACATTATCCCGGAAAGCAAAAATGGGTATGTTTGAAGGAATAGTAGTTCCAACAATGTTGTATGGTTGCGAGGCGTGGGCTATGGATAGAGTTGTGCGCAGGAGGATGGATGTGCTGGAAATGAGATGTTTGAGGACAATGTGTGGTGTGAGGTGGTTTGATCGAGTAAGTAACGTAAGGGTAAGAGAGATGTGTGGAAATAAAAAGAGCGTGGTTGAGAGAGCAGAAGAGGGTGTTTTAAAATGGTTTGGGCACATGGAGAGAATGAGTGAGGAAAGATTGACCAAGAGGATATATGTGTCGGAGGTGGAGGGAACGAGGAGAAGAGGGAGACCAAATTGGAGGTGGAAAGATGGAGTGAAAAAGATTTTGTGTGATCGGGGCCTGAACATGCAGGAGGGTGAAAGGAGGGCAAGGAATAGAGTGAATTGGAGCGATGTGGTATACAGGGGTTGACGTGCTGTCAGTGGATTGAATCAAGGCATGTGAAGCGTCCGGGGTAAACCATGGAAAGCTGTGTAGGTATGTATATTTGTGTGTGTGGACGTGTGTATGTACATGTGTATGGGGGGGGTTGGGCCATTTCTTTCGTCTGTTTCCTTGCGCTACCTCGCAAACGCGGGAGACAGCGACAAAGTATAAAAAAAAAAAAAAAAAAAAAAAAATATATATATATATATATATATATATATATATATATATATATATATATATATATATATATATATATATATATATATATATATGTTTGAGGGGTACGTGGGTCTTAACGGAAGGCGAGGATGGCTATACATATCCTATCCTTATCCAGATATCCATTTCATCGACCAGCCCCTAGGGAAAGATGAACAGCTGGGTTGACTGTGGACCTATTACCGCAACCAGGATTCGAACCGGTGGATTTTTTAAGACCCCTTGGCTTCCCATGGTCATCAACACCACCACGGTCTCAGAATGTGGAAAAATAACTTTTTCTCCAGATTTTTTTAGGAATGGGATGCCAGTCAGCTCTTTGCTTGAAAGAGAAGCCTAATTTCACGAGGTGAATGTGGTGTGCCCTTCAGGGTACTGAGGAAAATGTATTTCACTCAGGCTCTTCCACTCCGAAATGTATTTGCTTCTTTGTTTGGTTAGGTTAGAAAACAGATATACGCTCTCATCTGCTTCTAGGTTTGGTTAGATTTGGTTAGGTTAGGTTAGGTTTGGTAAGGTTATAAAACAGATGTACGCTCTCATCTGCTTCTAGGTTAGGTTAGATCTGGTTAAGTTAGGTTAGGTTTGGTTAGGTTATAAAACAGATGTACGCTCTCATCTGCTTCTAGTTAGGTTAGCTTAGAAAACAGAAATACGCTCGCATCTGCTTCTAGGATGGTTAGGTTAGAAAACAGAAATACGCTCTCATCTGCACTCAGTCTAACAGCATACCCTTGCCTGTGAACTCAGAGAAGAACGCATTTCATTGTTCGTTTTAGAATTCTAACAGAAGATGCTAATCTAATGTCACTTAAGAACACGAATTCCTAGTTATAGTTAATATACGTATTGTTCATAGACATCTGATCATTCCTTTACCTGAAGCACACTCTCTGGCAAAGAAGAGTACCAGCTTTTCTTTTTGGTTTTCATGTATATAGAAATTTTGTAAGACCTTCTATCACGGCTTTTAAAGCGAAGTCAGCACTACATAGATAGATAGATAGATAGTTTATTGACCACAACAAGATAAGATTGACATTAAGCATACATGAATACAATTAAACATTAAATCTAAAATAACAATAATCACTAAATCCACTTTTAATGTTGATAATGTAGTCCACAGAATATTATCTTAAAGTTATTTAATCATACATTTCTAATATCTTAAAAATTATTTCACAACATGTATCATGGGGAAAATCAGGTGCAAAAAGGTTCTCTAATCTTATGAAGTTATACAGTGAAATTCTTGTATTTGTAGATAAGGCATCTGAATGGAAGTCCCAAAGACTGTGATCCATGTTCATGACAATTCACTGGTTCATTTTCACTGTGTGCAATCTTGGTTCCTCCTACTTGCAAGAAATTCGTAGTAAAGAGAGTAAAACGAGACGAGCAACGAATACAACCTTTGAATAACAAGGGTCTGACTACACAAGCTGAACCTATTTAGCCTATGAACGAGGGATCTAAACAAGAGGATTTAGAACAGATATTCAAATGATCGTAAGTTTCAATAAATCTCCATCAATTAAGATATCTAAAGGTTGGATTTCTCTAATGTGGGCTAACACTTCACTTCGAATGGAGGCGAAATGATTCAATAGATTATTAACACATGGAATGATTTACCAGTGAGATTACACTTCAATTCAACGACTGACATTACTTGAGTCTCCTTCTTTGCATATGAAATCTTTTGGTGTATTTCTTTTCTCTGTATCCTTTTTTTTTTTGTATCAAGTATTCTAATCTCTGAGTTCCCTGAACTCTTCCACTATCAAAAACAGTATATTTTCGTTCAAGAAGCATAGACTTAGTGGTGCCCTATTACGAATAATTCGAAAAATCTAAATGAATTCCATTACACATATCAAGGAGATCTCGTCAAACACAAGTTAATACGTTTACGTGGACGAATGGAATAAATGTTGGATCAAATACGTTTAATTGTGACGTGTAGATAGATGCGCTGAAGATTGGAGTGAAATTCCATCAAATGTTATCAAGTTAAAGATTACATTCACTTTCAAAAACTGGTTAGGGAAATTTTCATCGTCTTCAGCATAGGAATGCAAAGAATATATATATACATATATATATATATATATATATATATATATATATATATATATATATATATATATATTTTTTTTTTTTTTTTTCATTCATTCAAACTATTCGCCATTTCCCGCGTTAGCGAGGTAGCGTTAAGAACAGGGGACTGGGTCTTGGAAGGAATATCCTCACCTGGCCCCCTTCTCTGTTCCTTGTTTTGGAAAATTAAAAAAAAAAAACGAGAGGGGAAGATTTCCAGCCCCCCGCTCCCTCCCCTTTTAGTCGCCTTCTACGACACGCAGGGAGTACGTGGGAAGTATTCTTTCTCCCCTATCCCCAGGGATATATATATATATATACATATATATATATATATATATATATATATATATATATATATATATATATATATATATATATATATATATATATATATTTTTTTTTTTTTTTTTTCATACTATTCGCCGTTTCCCGCGATAGCGAGGTAGCGTTAAGAACAGAGGATTGGGCCTTTTTTGGAATATCCTCACCTGGCCCCCTCTGTTCCTTCTTTTGGAAAATTAAAAAAAAAAAGGAGAGGGGAGGACTTCCAGCCCCCCGCTCCCTCCCCTTTTAGTCGCCTTCTACGACACGCAGGGAATACGTGGGAAGTATTCTTAGTCCCCTATCCCCAGGGATAATATATATATATATATATAAATGTATATATATATAAATATATATATATATATATATATATATATATATATATATATATATATATATATATATATATATATATATATAAATGTATATATATATATATATATATATATATATATATATATATATATATATATATATATATATATTTTTTTTTTTTTTTTTCTTTTTTTTTCATACTATTCGCCATTACCCGCGTTAGCGAGGTAGCGTTAAGAACAGAGGACTGGGCCTTTGAGGGAATATCCTCACCTGGCCCTCTTTTCTGTTCCTTTCTCTGCAAAATCAAAAAAAAAAAAAAACGAAAGGGGAGTATTTCCAGCCCCCAGTTCCCTCCACTTTTAGTCGCCTTCTAAGACACGCAGGTAATACGAGGGAAGTATTTTTTCTCCCCTATTCCCAGGTATATATATATATATATATATATATATATATATATATATATATATATATATATACATATTTATTCGTACATTCTCCATTTCCCGCGTCAACGAGGTAACGTTAATAAGAGAGGACTGAGCTTAAGATGGAAAATCCTCACTTGGCCCCTTCTCTGTTCCTTCTTTTGGAAAAGAAAACTGGAAGGGAGGATTTCCAGCACTTTGCTGCCTCCCCTTTTAGTCGCCTTTAATGGTACTCAGGGAATACCCTATCCCCAGGTGATGATATATGTATATATATATATATATATATATATATATATATATATATATATATATATATATATATATATATATATATATATATATATATATATATGGATGGGGTTGTTAGGGAGGTGAATGCAAGAGTTTTGGAAAGAGGGGCAAGTATGAAGTCTGTTGTGGATGAGAGAGCTTGGGAAGTGAGTCAGTTGTTGTTCGCTGATGATACAGCGCTAGTGGCTGATTCATGTGAGAAACTGCAGAAGCTGGTGACTGAGTTTGGTAAAGTGTGTGAAAGAAGAGAGTTAAGAGTAAATGTGAATAAGAGCAAGGTTATTAGGTACAGTAGGGTTGAGGGTCAAGTTAATTGGGAGGTAAGTTTAAATGGAAAAAAACTGGAGGAAGTAAAGTGTTTTAGATATCTGGGAGTGGATCTGGCAGCGGATGGAACCATGGAAGTGGAAGTGAATCATAGGGCGGGGGAGGGGGCGAAAATCCTGGGAGCCTTGAAGAATGTGTGGAAGTCGAGAACATTATCTCGGAAAGCAAAAATGGGTATGTTTAAAGGAATAGTGGTTCCAACAATGTTGTATGGTTGCGAGGCGTGGGCTATGGATAGAGTTGTGCGCAGGCGGGTGGATGTGCTGGAAATGAGATGTTTGAGGACAATGTGTGGTGTGAGGTGGTTTGATCAAGTAAGTAATGTAAGGGTAAGAGAGATGTGTGGAAATAAAAAGAGCGTGGTTGAGAGAGCAGAAGAGGGTGTTCTGAAATGGTTTGGGCACATAGAGAGAATGAGTGAGGAAAGATTGACCAAGAGGATATATGTGTCGGAGGTGGAGGGAACGAGGAGAAGTGGGAGACCAAATTGGAGGTGGAAAGATGGTGAAAAAGATTTTGTGTGATCGGGGCCTGAACATGCAGGAGGGTGAAAGGCGGGCAAGAAATAGAGTGAATTGGATCGATGTGGTATACCGGGGTTGACGTGCTGTCAGTGGATTGAATCAGGGCATGTGAAGCGTCTGGGGTAAACCATGGAAAGTTGTGTGGGGCCTGGATGTGGAAAGGGAGCTTTGGTTTCGGGCATTATTGCATGACAGCTAGAGACTGAGGCTGAACGAATGGGGCCTTTGTTGTCTTTTCCTAGCGCTACCTCGCACACATGAGGGGGGAGGGGGTGGTATTCCATGTGCGGCGAGGTGGCGATGGGAATGAATAAAGGCAGACAGTGTGAATTGTGTGCATGGGTATATATGTGTGTGTCTGTGAGTGTATATATATGTGTACATTGAGATGTATAGGTATGTATATTTGCGTGTGTGGACGTGTGTGTATATACATTGTGTATGGGGGTGGGTTGGGCCATTTGTTTCGTCTGTTTCCTTGCGCTACCTCGCAAACGCGGGAGACGTCGACAAAGCAAGATAAATATATGAATAAAATATATATATATATATATATATATATATATATATATACATATATATATATATATATATATATATATATATATATATATATATATATATATATATATATATATATATTGATTTCTCTTTTTCTTATTGCAAACTCAAGGAATATACTATAGTGCAGTAGAGGGTAAGAGAGGTTTTAAAATCATACGGTAGGAATTTTTTTTCCCCCTTTCATTCTCTCCCATTAAATTCCACGCAGGTTTACTTCACATATGCATATTTTCTTCTATTGTATTTCCTGCCAGCTGTCGTTGCCGGAGGGAATGGATGATGGTGAAAGAGTCTTCTTATGAATGTATCCTTTTCTTACTTTCTTAGAAACAGGAATCGACGAAGGTTATCAAGAAATAAGATAGACATGGAAAACGCTCCACTGTTACCCATCTCTCTCTCTCTCTCTCTCTCTCTCTCTCTCTCTCTCTCTCTCTCTCTCTCTCTCTCTCTCTCTCTCTCTCTCTCTCTCTCTCTCTACCATCTTCTCTAATCGCATTTCTATCTTTTTTTTTCTGTTTCTTGTCCTCGTTGATAATGGAATATGCATCAACAAATGAAACAGAAAACGGTTTCAAGGAGGCACTGAGGCATTCGAAGCAGTTTTCATCCATTTGTTTTCACATAAAAGAATTTTCATGGTATCCCCTGACCTTCTGAGTCTAGAGATGATGGCAGAGACAACTATTAAAGTCCCATACATTTTGGATACCTCTAGTGACTGTCTGTGCTTATCTGCTTCGATCATACTTGATATGATTCCACTGTTTTTCAACATACACCTCAGGTTCGATCATCTGTTCTTGACACATGAAATATGTGATAACGATATACTTATGGGGGCTGAGTATTCGAACCCTGGTCCTACCAAGTAACGCACCGATATGCTGACCACAGTACAGCGAGGCGACAAAATCTCTCCATCTCAGACCATCTCAGAGACTTAAGCTTTACGACTCGTGAGGGTGCGGGATCGCCTTAGCCTCTCAGGTCATGATATGAGACGAAGGATCTCACAGACCATCGGTTGGTGTTGGATGGAAAGCTTTTTGTCGTCTCGTGGTCCAACAGTTAGCGTTGGATGATATTCATTTACCTGTTTCAAAGTCTGTTTTCATTGAACCGATAAAATTGTGTATAAAAGACTGTGTATTTCAATTCAATGGAGATTATTATGCTCAAAAATTTGGTATGGCAATGGGTAACCCTCTTTCACCTGTAATAAGTAATCTTTATATGGAGTTTTTTTGAAACAAAATTACTAAAGGATATCTTACCTTCTAATGCAATTTGGTTTATGTATGTAGATGTTCTTTGTGTTTGGCGAACAAGTGAAAATTTACAAATATTTCTCACCTTACTTAACAATTTAGTACCTTCCATCAAACTTACTGTAGAAAATGAAAATATTGGTATGTTACCATTTTTAGATTGCATGATCCATAGACAAGGAAACAAGTTTAAGTTTAGCATATACAGAAAACCGACCAATGTATGCTCATATACTCATTATTACTCATCTCAACATGACAGAGTTAAACTATCATCATTTCAATCTATGTTCCTTAGGGCATCACGTATTTGCAGTCCAGACTTTATTGATGATGAGTTTGAGAGGGTATATTCTATTGGATCTAAGTTAAAGTACCCTAGATCTTTCACTGATAAATCCCTTAAATTAGTAAAGAAATCATTTTATAGAGTTGAGCCCAAACCTCTCATTGACACCAAGAATCTTTTAGTTCTCCCTTCTAATGATAATTTTACTTTACTTCCCATGTTACTTAAATCCTTTAATGTAAATGTTGTGTTTAGCAACAATAATACTATAAAGAATATCTTGATCAGGAATTCACCTGAAAATTCTCTTGATGCATCTATAAAGTGCCATGCAGAATTTGTGATAAGTTTTATGTTGGGCAGACTGCTAAGGATCTTTCTGTCAGACTTAAGGAACATAAATATAGTATAAGAACGGGACAAGAATCAAATGCCTTGTTTAATCACGTTAAAACTATGATCATTGTATTGACTGGAGTAATGCCATCTCAGATATTAACTCTAACTCTATCACGACGAGAAACATCATTGAATCTTCTATAATTAGGTACACAAAAAATTATAATCTTAATATTAGTGATGGTCTATACAAATTAGATAGCTTTATTGTTGATATAATTTGTAAAATAATAAGTTTATGAACACTCGTTGTCTGTCTTGGACAATCGCATGTTTACTAAATGGCGTCCTAGCTTCGTCTCTTCGATATTTATCAACTGACTGTTTTATTTCTTTCTTGTGTCTCCCCCTGATGATGTGATTGTTACACGAAAGTGCACTTGGGAACTTATCGTTTCATTTTCTCCGTGGACTCATAGGAATATCTTGATCACGCGCAAAATTGTGATCCTTTCCAGCATATATATATATATATATATATATATATATATATATATATATATATATATATATATAAGCTGTGTAGGTATGTATATTTGCGTGTGTGGACGTATGTATATACATGTGTATGGGGGTGGGTTGGGCCATTTCTTTCGTCTGCTTCCTTGCGCTAACTCGCAAACGCAGGAGACAGCGGCAAAAAAAAAAGAAAAAAAAAAAAGATATATATATATATATATATATATATATATATATATATATACATATATATATATATATATATATATATATATACACTGTACCACGAGTGGTACTGTGCTACACTTAAAGTTACACGGTAACATCAGGCGAATTTCGTCACAAATCTCTGAACCTGTCACACACACACACCGCTGGGCCACACCACTCTTACCACATCATGCATCACTCGTCAGTATGCTGACACACCACACTCGTCAGTATGCTTACACACCGTGCTCGTCAGTATGCTGACACACCACACTCGTCAGTATGCTGACACACCACACTCGTCAGTATGCTGACACACCACACTCGTCAGTATGCTGACACACCACACTCGTCGGTATGTGGACACTTTTGAAGTATCATGTTTTTCGTAGTCTTCCATGAATAAGCTTTGCAAAGACAGTCAACAATGGCATTTTTAGTAATGTACATACAACACAAAAACAATCTTAACACCAGTGAACGATGAGTCTCGGAATGAGCACTTGTTAATCTTAAAAAGTCAGTTTGTTTCAGATCTTTTCGTCCTTATGTCATATTGTTTAACTTTGAAAGGGCAAAGATCATTTTTGTGCTATGTATACAATCCCTCCGCCATCCTCCATCGTCATTGCGTCCTTAAATACCTACATTATGGTTTGACTTTACAATATTTGATCAGAGGTTGTATAAGAATTCTCCTTGTGGCTGTATGACTGTCAGCGGAGAATCTCTGACCCTATTCAGCTCAACCCTGACTTCCACTCACCCTCAGCCTCCTGCAGCCTATATATTCAATACTAACCGGGTCCCCATGGTGACCCTAGTCAGACCTAGGGTGTCTACTGTGCCATAGTGCTACATCCAGCGTGTCCGACACCACAACACATCATCATCCTCGTCTGGCTTCTGCTGGCTGGGCCCACAACACTTCATGAACACGTCGCCTGCGCGCCAAATAACACGGGACATACTGACTGCCGTAAGTGGTATGGCTACGTGCATCTTCACACCAGCAATCAGCCACGGAAGGTGTCTATTACTGTCCTTATAAAGGCACATTGGCTCTTAACGAAAAAAATAGCGTTGAAATGTCGCCTAGGATTTGGGGGGCGTCTGCCTCACTACGCTCCAGATTGAGCCATTAGAGAGTGGTAGAGTTCGCTTGTGGCCCACACTCACTCACTGCTGGGATCTTGAGTGGGGCGCTTTGGCCTCTCGTGGTGAGGTTTTACACTGTCAGATTCTCTCGTCGACCGCTGCGCACTCAAGCTTGAGGGAAATTCTTGCACAAAGGAAGAAAAGTACCCTCGATATTTCATATATATATATATTTTTTTTTTTTTTTTTTCTTTTTTTTTTTTTATACTTTGTCGCTGTCTCCCGCGTTTGCGAGGTAGCGCAAGGAAACAGACGAAAGAAATGGCCCAACCCCCCCCATACACATGTACATACACACGTCCACACACGCAATATACATACCTACACAGCTTTCCATGGTTTACCCCAGACGCTTCACATGCCTTGATTCAATCCACTGACAGCACGTCAACCCCTGTATACCACATCGCTCCAATTCACTCTATTCCTTGCCCTCCTTTCACCCTCCTGCATGTTCAGGCCCCGATCACACAAAATCCTTTTCACTCCATCTTTCCACCTCCAATTTGGTCTCCCTCTTCTCCTCGTTCCCTCCACCTCCGACACATATATCCTCTTGGTCAATCTTTCCTCACTCATTCTCTCCATGTGCCCAAACCACTTCAAAACACCCTCTTCTGCTCTCTCAACCACGCTCTTTTTATTTCCACACATCCCTCTTACCCTTACGTTACTTACTCGATCAAACCACCTCACACCACACATTGTCCTCAAACATCTCATTTCCAGCACATCCATCCTCCTGCGCACAACTCTATCCATAGCCCACGCCTCGCAACCATACAACATTGTTGGAACCACTATTCCTTCAAACATACCCATTTTTGCTTTCCGGGATAATGTTCTCGACTTCCACACATTTTTCAAGGCTCCCAGGATTTTCGCCCCCTCCCCCACCCTATGATCCACTTCCGCTTCCATGGTTCCATCCGCTGCCAGATCCACTCCCAGATATCTAAAACACTTCACTTCCTCCAGCCTCTCACCATTCAAACTCACCTCCCAATTGACTTGACCCTCAACCCTACTGTACCTAATAACCTTGCTCTTATTGACATTTACTCTTAACTTTCTTCTTCCACACACTTTACCAAACTCCGTCACCAGCTTCTGCAGTTTCTCACATGAATCCGCCACCAGCGCTGTATCATCAGCGAACAACAACTGACTCACTTCCCAAGCTCTCTCATCCCCAACAGACTTCATACTTGCCCCTCTTTCCAAAACTCTTGCATTTACCTCCCTAACAACCCCATCCATAAACAAATTAAACAACCATGGAGACATCACACACCCCTGCCGCAAACCTACATTCACTGAGAACCAATCACTTTCCTCTCTTCCTACACGTACACATGCCTTACATCCTCGATAAAAACTTTTCACTGCTTCTAACAACTTGCCTCCCACACCATATATTCTTAATACCTTCCACAGAGCATCTCTATCAACTCTATCATATGCCTTCTCCAGATCCATAAATGCTACATACAAATCCATTTGCTTTTCTAAGTATTTCTCACATACATTTTTCAAAGCAAACACCTGATCCACACATCCTCTACCACTTCTGAAACCACACTGCTCTTCCCCAATCTGATGCTCTGTACATGCCTTCACCCTCTCAATCAATACCCTCCCATATAATTTACCAGGAATACTCAACAAACTTATACCTCTGTAATTTGAGCACTCACTCTTATCCCCTTTGCCTTTGTACAATGGCACTATGCAAGCATTCCGCCAATCCTCAGGCGCCTCACCATGAGTCATACATACATTAAATAACCTTACCAACCAGTCAACAATACAGTCACCCCCTTTTTTAATAAATTCCACTGCAATACCATCCAAACCTGCTGCCTTGCCGGCTTTCATCTTCCGCAAAGCTTTTACTACCTCTTCTCTGTTTACCAAATCATTTTCCCTAACCCTCTCACTTTGCACACCACCTCGACCCAAACACCCTATATCTGCCACTCTGTCATCAGACACATTCAACAAACCTTCAAAATACTCATTCCATCTCCTTCTCACATCACCACTACTTGTTATCACCTCCCCATTTACGCCCTTTACTGAAGTTCCCATTTGCTCCCTTGTCTTACGCACCCTATTTACCTCCTTCCAGAACATCTTTTTATTCTCCCTAAAATTTACTGATAGTCTCTCATATATATATATATATATATATATATATATATATATATATATATATATATATATATATATATATATATATATATATATATATATATTTTCTTTTTTGCTTTGTCGCTGTCTCCCGCGTTTGCGAGGTAGCGCAAGGAAACAGACGAAAGAAATGGCCCAACCCACCCCCATACACATGTATATACATACGTCCACGCACGCAAATATACATACCTACACAGCTTTCAATGGTTTACCCCAGACGCTTCACATGCCCTGATTCAATCCACTGACAGCACGTCAACCACGGTATACCACATCGATCTAATTCACTCTATTCCTTGCCCTCCTTTCACCCTCCTGCATGTTCAGGCCCCGATCACACAAAATCTTTTTCACTCCATCTTTCCACCTCCAATTTGGTCTCCCTCTTCTCCTCGTTCCCTCCACCTCCGACACATATATCCTCTTGGTCAATCTTTCCTCACTCATTCTCTCCGTGTGCCCAAACCATTTCAAAACACCCTCTTCTGCTCTCTCAACCACACTCTTTTTATTTCAACACATCTCTCTTACCCTTACGTTACTTGCTCGATCAAACCACCTCACACCACACATTGTCCTCAAACATCTCATTTCCAGCACATCCATACTCCTGCGCACAACTCTATCCATACCCCACGCCTCGCAACCATACAACATTGTTGGAACCACTATTCCTTCAAACATACCCATTTTTGCTTTCCGATATAATGTTCTCGACTTCCACACATTCTTCAAGGCTCCCAGGATTTTCGCCCCCTCCCCCACCCTATGATCCACTTCTGCTTCCATGGTTCCATCCGCTGCCAGATCCACTCCCAGATATCTAAAACACTTTACTTCCTCAAGTTTTGCTCCATTCAAACTTACCTCCCAATTGACTTGACCCTCAACCCTACTGTACCTAATAACCTTGCTCTTATTCACATTTACTCTTAACTTTCTTCTTTCACACACTTTACCAAACTCAGTCACCAGCTTCTGCAGTTTCTCACATGAATCAGCCACCAGCGCTGTATCATCAGCGAACAACAACTGACTCACTTCCCAAGCTCTCTCATCCCCAACAGACTTCATACTTGCCCCTCTTTCCAAAATTCTTGCATTAACCTCCCTAACAACCCCATCCATAAACAAATTAAACAACCATAGACATTACACACCCCTGCCGCAAACCTACATTCACTGAGAACCAATCACTTTCCTCTCTTCCTACACGTACACATGCCTTACATCCTCGATAAAAACTTTTCATTGCTTCTAACAACTTGCCTCCCACACCATTTATTCTTAATACCTTCCACAGAGCATTTCTATCAACTCTATCATATGCCTTCTCCAGATCCATAAATGCTACATACAAATCCATTTGCTTTTCTAAGTATTTCTCACATACATTCTTCAAATCAAACACCTGATCCACACATCCTCTACCACTTCTGAAACCACACTGCTCTTCCCCAATCTGATGGTCTGTACATGCCTTTACCCTCTCAATCAATACCCTCCCATATAATTTACCAGGAATACTCAACAAACTTATACCTCTGTAATTTGAGGACTCACTCTTATCCCCTTTGCCTTTGTACAATGGCACTATGCACGCATTCCGCCAATCATCAGGCACCTCACCATGAGTCATACATACATTAAATAACCTTACCAACCAGTCAATAATACAGTCACCCCCTTTTTTAATAAATTCCACTGCAATACCATCCAAACCTGCTGCCTTGCCGGCTTTCATCTTCCGCAAAGCTTTTACTACCTCTTCTCTGTTTACCAATTCATTTTCCCTAACCCTCTCACTTTGCACACCACCTCGACCAAAACACCCTATATCTGCCACTCTATCATCAAACACATTCAACAAACCTTCAAAATACTCACTCACATATATATATATATATATATATATATATATATATATATATATATATATATATATATATATATATATATCCTTTTTTCTTTCATACTATTCGCCATTTCCCGCGTCAGCGAGGTAGCGTTAAGAACAAAGGACTGGGCCTTTGAGGGAATATCCTCACATGGCCCCCTTCTCTGTCCGTCTTTTGGAAAATTAAAAAAAAAAAGAGAGGGGAGGATTTCCGGCCACCCGCTCCCTCCCCTTTTAGTCGCCTTCTACGACACGCAGGGAATACGTGGGAAGTATTCTTTCTCCCCTATCCCCAGGGATAATATATATATATATATATATATGTATATATATTGCTATGAGTCCACGAGGAAAATGAAACACGATAAGTATCCAAGTGCACTCCCTTCGGAGGATGAACAGCCGGGTTGACTAAGGACAGAGTGGCGCAATCAGGATTCGAACCTATGAATTCGTTCCCGGGCGTCTCAACCGACTCTTCTTCTTCTCCCCCCACATCCAGCCTCCTGCAAGTTGAACTTGGTGACCATATGTCCACATGGAAACACCTTCTCCTTCCCTCGAACGGTGACAGTTGGTGGTTCTCTAACTAACCATCCTTTGATCAGAACAGTTAGTTTCCTCAGGTGGTTTCACTGCAGAAGCTTTCGGAGCGTGAAGAAGGCATAGGTATACCAGTGAGATCTAAAATCTAAAGACGTCTTCCATTCCTCGTCTTATTCTGTGATTATTGTGTCTGTTTCTTTGTTACTTGGTTAAGATATTCAGTGAACTTGTGTATCCCTTTGCCTGGAAATCCAACGGCAGTATCGCTTCCAGTGTAAGCATGTGTTCCAGTAAAAGCCCAATAGGCATCTCTAACGATGGTTTCTATTATCCTGGTGTCAAAGAGCCTTTGCGCGTGTGTTCTCGTGCCACATTTCTGGAACAATGAAGCCCAAGTGTTGTGTTCATGGAACAGCCGAGCACATCCTGAACACAAGTGTTCTCTCAGTTGATTTCATCTGTTTGACTGCTGCATGAAGCAGTAAACGCCCATGAACGTTCTCTTACGTGTGATGAAGAACAAGCATAGCTTCAATAACATCAAGTACTGTCGTGGCGTACTTTTCGGAAACTGTGGCAGAGAACATTTTGTTCTCGTAACTTTTATGTAAACTTTGCCTTCTGTCATGCAACAACCAGAGATTAATCAGACTGACTTTGCTTTTGACGTGTGTCGAGAATGGATGAAAGCAAGCGAGTATGAATATGTACATATGTATATATGTATATGGCTGTATATGTACATATGTATGTATATGTTGATATGCATATGTATGTATATGTACGTGTATGTATATACGTATGTATATGAGTGGATGGGTCTTTCTAGTCTGTTTTTTGGCGCTACCTCGCTGACGCGGGAAATTGCTATAAAGTATTATATATACATACATATACATAAATTTATATATATATATATATATATATATATATATAAATATATATATATATATATATATATATATATATATATATATATATATATATATATATATATATATATATATATATATATATACATATATGTGATCATAATTTTGCGCGTGATCAAGATATTCCTATGAATCCACGGGGAAAATGAAACACAATAAGTTCCCAAGTGCACTTTCGTGTAATCACATCATCAGGGGAGACACAAGAGAGAAATATAAGTCAGGACGCCATTTGGTAAACATATGATTGTCCAAAACATACAACGAGCGTTCATAAACTTATCATTTTACAAATTTTATCAACAATAAAGTTATCTAATTTGTATAGACCATCACTAATATCTAGATTATAATTCTTTGTGTACATGATAATAGAAGATTCAATAATATTTCTCTTGGTAATAGAGTTAGAGTTAATAACTGAAATGGCATTGCTCCAGTCAATACAATGATCATAGTTTTTTACGTGATTAAACAAGGCATTTGATTCTTGTCTCGTTCTTATACTATATTTATGTTGCTTAAGTCTAACAGAAAGATCCTTACCAGTCTGACCAACATAAAATTTATCACAATTTTCACATGGCACTTTATAGATGCATCCAAGAGAATTTTCTGGCGAATTCTTGATTAAGATATTCTTTATAGTATTATTGTTGCTAAAGGCAGCATTTACATTAAAGGACTTAAGCAGCACGGGAAGTAAAGTGAAAGTATGATTAAAAGGGAGAACTAAAAGATTCTTGGTGTCAGTGGGAGGTTTGGGCTCAACTCTGTAAAACTATTTCTTTGCTATCTTAAGGGATTTATCCATGAAAGATCTAGGGTACTTTAACTTAGATCCAATAGAAATGTATCTTCTCAAACTCATCATCAAGAAAGTCTGGACTGCAAATACGTATTGCCCTAAGGAACAAAGATTGAAATGATGATAATTTCACTCTGTCATGTTGAGATGAGTAATAATGGGTATATGAGCATACATTGGTAGGTTTTCTGTATATGCTAAACTTAAACTTGTTTCCTTGCCTATGGATCATGCAATCTAAAAATGGTAACCTACCACTATTTTCATTTTCTACAGTAAATTTGATGGAAGGTACTAAATTGTTAAGGAAGGGGAGAAATATTTGTAAATTTTCATTTGTTGGCCAAATACAAAGAAAATCATCTACATACCTAAACCAAATTGCATTAGAAGGTAAGATATCCTTCATGCTCAAAAATTTTGTATGGCAATGGGTAACCCTCTTTCACCTGTACTAAGTAATCTTTATATGGAATTTTTTGAAACAAAATTACTAAAGGATATCCTACCTTCTAATGCAATTTGGTTTAGGTATGTAGATGATGTTCTTTGTGTTTAGCCAACAAATGAAAATGTGAATGCAGTACTCCATACAATAAGCACCTTTTTAGAAGAGAAGAAGTTTCGACATCTAAACATGACACCCAGTTTCTCACATGCAGACTTAAGCTATTCCTGTAACGTAGGTTTTCCAAGAAAGAGTGGATGCTACAGTGATACCAATTATATTTACCGAGTCAACAGGTGGAATTACAGAACCGTCAAATTGGAGACGAGAGTTGTGAGGTTTTTTCAATAGAGAGATGGGTTGAAAATGGGTTTTGGTGTCATTAATCTAACGAGATTTCATCTACCCAGCTGAGATGTCCTGTTAAGTCTGAGTTTATTGAGGAAGCTGTGCCAAGACGAGATGCAGATCGGGTGAGAGAAGAGGGAGCAGAACTGAAGGATGTGAATGAATGCAATGTTGATTCATTAGCGTGTGAGTGCATTGGTATATCAGTGGAAGAGATCCCTTTGGGGTGGTTCTAGCTCTGTATAGTTACTTGACAGATTTAAGTCGAACGCGATCCAACTTTAAACTCTCCCAGGCTAACTTCCAAACTTGATCTGCCTGCCCAACGCCGCAATGCTGGTTCACTTTCCCTCTTCTATAGGTATTACTTTGGTTTTTGCTCCCGAGAGCTGGCTGTTTGTGTGCCCCCACCACTAGCTAGACCACTCAATACTCGGCATGCTGCTGCGTCAAATGATTATTGTGTGGCCATCGGTAACTCAAAGGTGGGCCGCTTTGATACCTGCTTCTTTCCCTACACATCAAAGCTTTGGAACTCTAAACCCTGTCATGTCTTTTCCAAGAACTATAAGACCGAACATTTCAAAAGACAGAACTTTCACTACCTCCAGAATTCGTTAATACTTTCCATAATTTTTTCTTTTTCCGTTCCATAATTCTCCCCATATTTCAATCAAGCCACGATAAGGTCTGAGGAGTCTAATTATTTATTTATTTATTCATTTATTTATTCTTTTTTAAGGGGCGGGGGGGTCCGGTACATTTCAAGACACTTAGAGAAGAGGTGGGAACGAATGAGTGCATTTCCTTGTTTACTCATGCCGCTTCCTCGTTAACGCGGGAAACAGCGATAGAATACAAAATACACACACACACACACACACACACACACACACACACACACACGCACACATTCATCTATCTATCTATCTATCTCTCTATCTATCTATCTATCTATCTATCTATATATATATATATATATATATATATATATATATATATATATATATATATATATATATGTATATATATATATATATATATAGATAGATAGATAGATAGAGAGAGAGAGAGAGAGAGAGAGAGAGAGAGAGAGAGAGAGAGAGAGAGAGAGAGAGAGAGAGAGAGAGAGAGAGAGAGAATATAGGCAGATGGCTATAGATATAGATGCATAGATAAATATATGAGCATGCATGTATGTATTCATAAATATTTGAATACATACGTATGTATGATAGAGGCAGGGTATTTTTCAGTCAGAATTTTTCTATTTTCATCGGCCCCCCACATATTTACCAGTTATAAACCCTTTTTGCAGTCTTTTCAATTTCCTGAATGGAACATATAACACAATTTGTAATGCTGTATACCAGCTTTCAAACAACTACTTTTTCTTTTCCAATTGTATTGAAAAAAACAATTCAAAACAAGACGACACTTCTCTCAAACGCACTGGCGTCATTGAATTAAAATCTCGATGGCTTGAATTAGACGATATATTATTTATTATAATCTGGGACAACATAACACACTCTTTTGATTTTCCTATCTCGGAAACTGAAACCATTGTGGGGTAGTGGTCAGGGTTCGTGACCATGACGCATTCACGGGCCATCCAGAGTCGAGCGCGTAGGTTCGAATCCTAGTGGTGGCAGTCGGTCCACAGTCAACCCAGCTGTTCATCCACCCTCAAGGGTTGGTTGATGTAGGTAGGGCTTTTCACCCTCTCTAATCCTTCAGGAGGGAAGGGGGAGATAATAGGGAGGGCCTTTTCACCCTCTCAAATCCTTCGGGAGGGAAAGGGGGGGGTAATAGGGAGGATTTTTCACCCTTCCCAATCCTTCAATAGGAAGGGGGAGATAATAGGGAGGGCTTTTCACCCTCTCCAGTCCTTTAGGAGGGAAAGGGGGTAATAGGGAAGAATTTTCACCCTCTAATCCTTTAGGGAGTAACATGAAAAGCTTTTCAGCCTCTCCACTCCTACTTCAAGGGATGTCAAATTAAGGGTAACACTTCACCCTGTAACCCATTAGGAGCCAAATGGGAGGCCCTTCACCCTCAAATCCCCGTCACCACAGATAATTACGAGAGCCTAGTTTCGTAAAATCCGTTCGTGAGAAGTATTAACGGCAGGTAGGGAGGGAATCATAAAATTCGTGAGGTAATGTGTGATGATAAAAGATGATGAGGGGGCGCGTGGGCAGGAGGGGGGGCGGCCATTAACGATTATAGGAGTTTGAGAGGGAAGCAGTTTAGGGTAAATGAGGAAAATGAGAGTCTCGGAGAACATAGATGAGGATTAACGAGAAAATCAATGATTAATGAGGAGTTACGGGATGACGAACGCTAAAATGACTGGCCATGAAGGGAGAAAAAGATGATCCTTTGATTACCAGAGCATTTTTGTGATGCGTGAGTAATGACAAGACTATGAACAATAAATCATTATGGTACAAGATCCATTGTTTGTTTTATTACATAGAAAACAATGAATCATTATGGTAAAAGATCCATTGTTTGTTTTATTACATAGAAAACGAGAGGATAAAACAATGAATCATTATGGTAAAAGATCCATTGTTTGTTTTATTACATAGAAAACGAGAGGATAAAACAATGAATCATTATGGTAAAAGATCCATTGTTTGTTTTGTTACATAGAAAACGAGAGGATAAAACAATGAATTATCATGGTATTTTATTACATAGAAAACGAGAGGATGAAACAATGAATTATTATGGTATAAGATCCATTGTTTTTTTTTGTTTTTTTTATTATACTTTGTCGCTGTCTCCCGCGTTTGCGAGGTAGCGCAAGGAAACAGACGAAAGAAATGGCCCAACCCCCCCCATACACATGTATAGACATACGTCCACACACGCAAATATACATACCTACACAGCCTTCCACGGTTTACCCCAGACGCTTCACATGCCCTGCTTCAGTCCACTGACAGCACGTCAACCCCGGTATACCACATCGCTCCAACTCACTCTATTCCTTGCCCTCCTTTCACCCTCCTGCATGTTCAGGCCCCGATCACACAAAATCTTTTTCACTCCATCTTTCCACCTCCAATTTGGTCTCCCTCTTCTCCTTGTTCCCTCCACCTCCGACACATATATCCTCTTGGTCAATCTTTCCTCACTCATCCTCTCCATGTGCCCAAACCACTTCAAAACACCCTCTTCTGCTCTCTCAACCACGCTCTTTTTATTTCCACACATCTCTCTTACCCTTACGTTACTCACTCGATCAAACCACCTCACACCACACATTGTCCTCAAACATCTCATTTCCAGCACATCCATCCTCCTGCGCACAACTCTATCCATAGCCCACGCCTCGCAACCATACAACATTGTTGGAACCACTATTCCTTCAAACATACCCATTTTTGCTTTCAGAGATAATGTTCTCGACTTCCACACATTCTTCAAGGCCCCCAGGATTTTCGCCCCCTCCCCCACCCTATGATCCACTTCCGCTTCCATGGTTCCATCCGCTGCCAGATCCACTCCCAGATATCTAAAACACTTCACTTCCTCCAGTCTTTCTCCATTCAAACTCACCTCCCAATTGACTTGACCCTCAAACCTACTGTACCTAATAACCTTGCTCTTATTCACATTTACTCTTAACTTTCTTCTTCCACACACTTTTCCAAACTCAGTCACCAGCTTCTGCAGTTTCTCACATGAATCAGCCACCAGCGCTGTATCATCAGCGAACAACAACTGACTCACTTCCCAAGCTCTCTCATCCCCAACAGACTTCATACTTGCCCCTCTTTCCAAAACTGTTGCATTTACCTCCCTAACAACCCCATCCATAAACAAATTATTACATAGAAAACGAGAGGATAAAACAATAAATCATAATGGTATAAGATCCATTGTTTGTTTTATTACATAGAAAACGAGAGGATAAAGCAATAAATTATTATGGTATTTTATTACATAGAAAACGAGAGGATAAAACAATAAATCATTATGGTAAAAGATCCATTGTTTGTTTTATTACATAGAAAACGATAGGATAAAACAATGAATTATTATTGTAAAAGATCCATTGTTTGTTTTATTACATAGAAAACGAGAGGATAAAACAATGAATTATTATGGTAAAAGATCCATTGTTTGTTTTATTGCATAGAAAACGAGAGGATAATTCTTGTATGATTTCAACCCCAAACCTTTTATTTTCCAAGTTTATAAAAAAGAGATAACGATTGTGTTGCAGTTTTCTGTAATGTATGTATTGCGTGCGTTACCAAAATTTCCGGGAGTCTCGAATTTTCACTGTAAATTACTTTTATGAACTGAATGAGAGAGAGAGAAAAAAATAATTGTTTGTAGAAATGAGCCAACCAAGCTGAATAATTGATCTGTTCCTCCTCCACACCCCATTTTCTCTAGCATATATCAAGGGAAGTTAGATTAGGTTAGGTTAGGTTAGGTTAGGTTAGGTAAACTTAAGATTTGTCAAGGTTAAGTTATGTTAGGTTAAGTTAGTTTAGATTAGGTTAGGTTAGGTTAAGTTAGGTTAGGTTGGGTAAACTTAAGATTTGTCAAGGTTATGTTATGTTAGGTTATGTTAGGTTAGGTTAGGTTAGGTTGGTTAGGTTAAGTTAGGTTAGGTTAGGTTAGGTAGACTTAAGATTTGTCAAGGTTACGTTAGGTTAGGGTGGTTAGGTTAGGTTAGGTTAGGTTAGGTTGGTTAGGTTAAGTTAGGTTAGGTTAGGTTAGGTAACTTAAGATTTGTCAAGGTTACGTTAGGTTAGGGTGGTTAGATTTGATTTGTACCACAACCTAACGTAAACTAGTATGGCCTAATCTAACCTGAAATTAGCCTAACCTGACTTAATCGAACTCAACCTTAACTTAAACTAAACCTAACCTAACTTATTCTTAGCCTAACGCAACCAGACCTAACTGAACCCAACCTAACTAAACCTTAACCAAATTCAACCAAAATTAACCAAACCTAACTTAACCTAGATTAACCTTAAGTTTACCTATTTCAACCTAACCTAACAACCTAACCCAACCTAACCTAACCTAACCTAACCTAACCTAACCTAACTTAACCTAACCTAACACAACCGAGTTTAACGTAACCTAAACTATCTTATAATAATTTTTCTATCCTCTTTATTTTCATTATCATCCACTGAAAATATTTGTCTTTAGTTAATGATGATTATGGCATGTATGATCATGATTATGTAAGATGTAATGACTAATTGATATATGTATCATGCATATGAAGCTTATGGATAATATGTATATTACATATTTCCATCGTGTCTCATACATGTTTGTTATTTCCCACATGAGCGAGGTAGCGCCGGAAAAAGACGACTGAGCCTTAGATGTCAAAAAAAAAAAAAGAAAATCACTCGCTTGGCATTTTCTTCTGTTCCTTTTTTCTTTTTCTTTGGGAAAGTAATACAAGAGGGGAGGATTTCCACCACCAACCCGCTCCTGCTTCTTTAAGTCGCCTTCTGCGACGCACAACTGATACGTGGGTAGTAAAGATCCCCAGAGATGGCGCTACATCAATATATAAACTATGTAAGAGGTTAGGGCTAGCGCCATGTGATGTGTCGAAATATTTCGTGTTTTGCTGAGTATCTTAGATTTTTTTTCAATAGATCTTTTCGTTTTTCTTTCAAACTATTCGCCATTTCCCGCGTTAGCGAGATAGCGTTAAGAACAGAGGACTGGGCCTTTGAGGGAATATCCTCACCTGGCCCCCTTCCCTGTTCCTTCTTTTGAAAAAAAAAAAAATATTTTTATCTTCATTTATTCCTGATATAGATTTAATCAACAAACATTTTGCTTCTATTTGTTTCATCTTATGTTAATTGATCGTCTGTGATTAATATTTGTGTTTCGTGTCTACAGGGAGAGAGAGTCATACACTAGTGTTGCCCTAGTCTCTTAACTTTGTATATAAGAACCATGTCTTTACTCCTATGAATTCATGCAGAGAGACAGAGATAGAGAGACAGAGAGACAGAGAGACAGAGAGACAGACACCCTAATCTAGGTACCCATTCATCGACCATTCGCTATAGGAAGATGAACACCAGTCTTGAGTGTGGGCCGAATGCCACACCTAAGGAGTCGAACCCATTCGAACCCGACCCAGGACTGGCCCCGTGCTGATAGCTATCACACACATGTAAGGGCCATAGTCTCACTTGTGTAATCCACAGTGTCGTCCCTGCTATAGGTTAGTGCCACATGCAGTAATGTGTTATAATGTTGACAGGTCCGTCGAGGGTTCCAACCCCCCTAATGACATTTGGACCCCGCTCTTTATACTCTCCTCCCCCTCCTGCTGACGAAACAGGAGCCTCCCTAATGACATTTTGATCCTCGCTATGCTTTCCCCCCAGTCGACCAGGCCCCACTGACGGAACCAGGGGAGAGCGAGGAGGTCTTCCCTAATAACCTTTTGAGCTCTCTCACCAAACCCCAGTTTCCCTCCTGACGAAGGGTTAAAAAAAGAGACCAGATAACACTCAGGTTCTCTTCCTGTCTCTCTCTCTCTCTCTCTCTCTCTCTCTCTCTCTCTCTCTCTCTCTCTCTCTCTCTCTCTCTCTCTCTCTCTCTCTCTCTCTCTCTCTCTCTCTCTCCTACTTGTGGTCTAATGTCAGGATCACAAACAAACACCTTTTTTTTTTTATAATGCAGTCATTCTTTCCCTCCCTCCCTCACTCTCTCTCTCTCTCTTCTCCCGCAGTGCGTCCCCTCGTGACTAGGCTGGAGGCGTCGCCGAAGGGTTTAAGGGTCGGAAAGGAGTACGAGATCACATGCGTGTCTGCTGGATCTCGCCCACACCCCAACATAACCTGGACGATTGGCAACGTCGCCTCCCTCACACCGATCGTGGCGCATGTGAGTATCAGTGTTGATTACCTTCGTGTATTCCAATTCTATTACCCAGTCACTTAACATAGTCTGGATGTTTAAGAAAATATACTTTAGACCAAGTAAATTCCTTATATCTTCTTAAATCTTATAATACATATCACAGATGATATATGGCGCTTGTATGTGATAGACATTTCAACTTATAAGTTTTCATTTCAGATTAGATTTATGTGGGATTGGATCTCAAGAGGTCTTATATTTCAACGGTTGCTTAATGCCCTAAACCAGATGATTTTGACATTATAATTTCACTCTTAGAGGATATATTTCATTATATTCTATATCATATATCCTTACAGAGGCCATGGACCCTATCCTGGCACAACCAGACCTTGAGCCTAACTGGATGTAGATAGAGAATATATAAACTCTTCGTTGGGGGTGTCGAATATGAGAGAAATGTTTTACACCAAATTCACTCGAAAATTCGTAGTTATTTTCTATGATGATAAGTGAGTCGTCTGGGCTCATTAACGCCCGCCAGCATGGTAATGGTAATGGAAAATGAAATTAATCAAAATGAGGAAATTCAGCCATTAGACTTATCACACCTGAGAAAACACACATTACTGATCCTTGATTCAGGTATCATTTGGTGTTGTTGGGATGTGAAAACAGAAGCGACTTTTCTGTTCATGTGTCAGACATACACATCTCACATCTCTGAAAAAAACGTTTGTTAAATATTGGGATAATATAGCACCTCTGAAAACGTTTTTGAAGCTCTAGAACATACTTCACACTAATGAAACGTTTGTACATTACTGTGACATTCTTCACTCTTCTAAAAACGTTCGTTAAGTGCTGAAGCATATCTCGCACCTGAGAAAACGTTCGTGAAGTAATTGGACCATCCCTCACACCTTTGAAAACGTTTGTGAAGAGCTAGAGCATACCTAGCAACTCTAGAAACGTTTATGAAGTACTAGAGCATATCTGACACCTACGAAAATGTTTACGAAATACTGGAACATAACTCACACATATTCACGTTCGTGGATTTCTGGAAAATGCTCCACACTCCAAAAACATTCGTGAAGTATTGGAGCATATTTAGCATCTCTGAAAACGTTCGTAAAATACTGGCGCATACCTAGCATCTCTGAAAACGTTAGTGAAGTATTGGGGCATATAAAGGCACTAAAGTACTGGTGGACATAAGTACTAGGACCCTATTAACCTTGTATGACGCGTCAAGAAGGCAGAAGTAAATATCATATTAGAAACCAGTGAGGTATTGATCACGAATATCAACTGCGTTTTGAAGATAAAAGCGGAAACAAAATAAACATGTTTAATAAGAATGTCCGTCGCTTTTTGACATCGTCCTTGCAATGACTCCATCTTTGTCGTACTTGTTATATCACTGGAAACCTCAACTGTTTGATAATTACACAATCAAAAAGGTCATTTCTCTGTTTATCCCAATTAATAAAGATAATTAAGTGACTTAAATGCGGCATTGCTCCTCACTATGCGGTATACAAGACCAATGCGATCTAACACTCGCTTTCTTAACCAAAGCTACTCCTGAAGTGTGTCTTTCAGATATCATGATCTGATGTTATATAACGCGTCATCAAAGCTTCAGCCACTCGACACATGAACCGGATTGTACATTAGGGAAGTAAATGACATCCTCCCTATGAAGTTAGTGTAGGATCAAGCACCGAGAGTAGAGGCCCCGTGTGCTGAGCCTAACTCGCTCATTGCATCAAAGACTCTTGTCTTAACTTGGAGGTTCATGTCGGAGGGTAAGTCGAACTCCCGGGTAAGGTATGGATTACTGAAGCTTCTCCACTTCATGTCTGATCAATCTAGCTGAGTGTGGACCCCCCCCACAGCTCCGTAGTAAGGTTTACATGCTCCTCAGAAGCAAAGTGATTAGAAACACTAAGCAAACATTTGTCAAAGAGATCTTAAAGGTTTTATTTGGATGTTAACTGAATATTTGGATGTTAACTGAATATTTGGATGTTAACTGAATATTTCTAGCTTGTATTTACTGAAATGTGGCCCACTGTATTGTCATCAAAGGTTCGTGTGTAGTTTCCATACGTTCAAGTGGTGTTGGTTTAGTAGAATCTATTACAATTCTGATTTATCTTTAGGAAGGACTGCTGGGCGAAGTAATATCCTGGAGGAAGGAGTGACCAGTGCCCCTAGCCAAGCTGTGATCTAACACAGGATATGGGTCTGGCAATGCCAACACATCAGACTTTCAAAGCACAGTAATGCCCTCCGGCCTGACGCTTCCGCTGTTGCATATCGTGTGGATTTCTCCTGCCGCTGACGAGCCTCCTCTCTCGCTCGTCCCTCTTGCCCAGGGGGCGGTGCAAGTGTGACAGTGGACACGCCCATTGGGAAATGGGAGCATATTCATAAAGCGACCTGACTTAGGACATATATAGAGCCATACAGCTCTCGCTGCTCGTTAGTTGAGGTGTTCATTCGTTGGCTGTTAGCATTTCCTTTTCCTTTGGCTGCTTGAGACTCTGTGTGACAAACTGTAGTCATCTGTGAATCCCATTTCGTGTCTAGTGTTTCACTATGATCTGCCGTCTCCAGCTGTTGTCCATTCATGGGCAAGATTTTAGTCCCAGCTGGTCAATTCAAGTCGTCTGGTAATAGCAATCATTCAGCCTTATTTTTTTTCCCCCAGGAGTAAAAGCAGCTATGCATAGTAGATCCTAGGGTTATTATATCTTAACGAGGGACGTGTTTGAACGAGTGTAGCGGGGGAGGGTCTTATCCTCTTTTGAAAGTAAATCTCTTTCTCTCTCTCTCTCTCTCTCTCTCTCTCTCTCTCTCTCTCTCTCTCTCTCTCTCTCTCTCTCTCTCTCTCTCTCTCTCTCTCTCTCTCTCTCTCTCTCTCTCTCTCTCTCTCTAACTCTCTCTCTTGTACCTTCTTTACCCCCCCCAACGCCATTCCCTGCTTCGCTAACCAAAATAACACACCCCTCTCACTCCACTCCTAATTACTCTCTGAATCTCACTTTTCCCTCCATTACTCCTGACTTTTCCCTCCATTACTCAACACTTCATGCAATAATCTTTTCTTTTACTGAGAGTAAAGTGAACGTGAATACATGGCTGGTGAGATGTGACCATTTTCTCTTTCCCACTACAGTATATCCTCGATCTAACTGACAGATAGGACAAGGGTTGTACGTTAAAGTCGATTGTCTGTGAAATCTGAGTGATTATTATGACCATATTTCACTGTCGGAAAATACTCTAAAATACTTTAGAAATGAACATTGTAAATCATTATAAATAATGGCTCTAGCTTCGGTTCGGTTCTTGAGCAACGCTCAAATTCACTCGCTTTCTTTTCACATCCTATCTTTAAGGGTCATGGTCGCTCTGTATGTTGATTATACAAAGAACAAAACACTGGCAAACACAGTATCGACCATGTTGTTGTCAAGTAGTTTCAAAACAACGTCGCCAGTCGAATGATGCGAGAAATGTTGGATTGAGTCTATTTCAATAAGGACAAGTATCCGCTGTTTCCAAGGTCCGTTGAATCGAGGTTTGTAGAATCGAAGTCCATTAGATCGAGGTCCGTTGGACCGAGGTTTGTAGAATCGAAGTCCATTAGATTGAGGCATGTTAGACCGAGGTCCGTTGAATCGAGGCTTGTAGAAACCGAAGTCCGCCAGATCGAAGTCCGTTATATCGAGGTCCGTTGGATCGAGGTTTGTAGAACTGACGTCCATTAGATCGAGGTCCGTGAGACCGATGTCCGTTAGATCGAGGTTCGTAGAATCTAAGTACATTAGATCGAGGTCCGTTAGATCGAGGTCGGTTGGATCAAGGTCCATTGAATCAAGGTTTGTATAATCGAAGTTCATTAGATCGAGGTTCGTTAGATCGAGGGCCATTGGGTCGAGGTTTGCAGAATCGAAGTACATTAGATCGAGGTCTGTTAGATCGAGGTCGGTTAGATCAAGGTCCATTGAATCAAGGTTTGTATAATCGAAGTCCATTAGATCGAGGTTCGTTAGATCGAGGTCCATTGAATCAAGGTTTGTGGAATCGAAGTACATTAGATCGAGGTCCGTTAGATCGAGGTCCATTGGGTCGAGGTTTGCAGAATCGAAGTCCATTAGATCGAGGTCCGTTAGATCGAGGTTTGTAGAATCAAAGTCCATTAACTCGAGTTCCGCTAGATTGAAGTCCGTTAGATCGAGATCTTACTGTACTTAATCACCATTTTCTGTTTTTGTTTTCTCCTGCCAGACTGAACATGGAGTGAACATCAGCACGTCCCGGGTGAAGGTGATCGCTTCCAGGAGGCATCATGGCCAGCGTCTTACGTGCACCTCCCTCAACCCTCTCTTCCCTGCGTATCCCCTCACAGACTCCATCTTGCTCAACGTCACTTGTGAGTACAATGCCTGTATGTGTGCAAGTGCATCATAACTCCCTCATCCCTCCTCTTCTCACGGAACCACACCCTCATAGACGGTACCTCTTACTCGAACGAGCCCTGAACATCCATGTCTATCTGTATATAATGTAATGATGTGGTCTTTCCTGGTATAGTCATCCTATCATGACTTATATCTTTGGACACAATTGTAGTAAGTTTTCAAAATGTCTGAGAACTATTCTTAATACTTTAGGGTGTGAGAAATTATTCGATTATTGGATATACCTCAACGGATTTGAGGACCATGTCAGCTGAATGGCCTATTGCCCAGCCAACCAAGATTTCTGTCTCATTTTGTTTACTTTTTGAGATCGTGAGTGGTTACTTTAGTACAACAGTCATGTGTCTATCCGTATGTGTGTGTGTTTGTATGTAAGAGTAACAGCTGACTTCGTAACTTCAGTGAGTGTAGATGTGGGATCAGTCAGTTGAACTTGTCATTACTTTTAGATGCTTATCTCTTTATCTACCTGAGTTGCTTGTCTGTTTATATCTTCTTTCCCAGAGGTCTACATTTCCCTATGGTGGTTTGTGTCTTATGTGCATGTTTTATGTCTGTGCTTTCTGTGTGCGTGTCTTGTCCATGTCTCTGAGCATGAGCTGCATTTATGCTTTCTGTGTGCGTGTCTTGACTGTGTCTTTGAGCATGAACTGCATTTATCACTGTGGCTTTCTCTACTCGTCTGTACATGCCCATGTCCTGACCAAACTATGTTGCCTTGGTCACCGTGTCTGTGTTTTTGTCAAGTCTGTTCCTTAGTGTATGTAGTAATGTGTGTATTTTCTGATCATGTGTTTCCTGAACAACAATTGGTTAATGTTTGTTTTCAAGGGCCTGGCACTGCAGATCCAAAAACCTTCCTTCAGTGCCAACCTAACCCATCCTGTGTTATGAGTTCTCCTTCAGTGAGTCTTTCTGTGAGAGTCCGTGACAGTCGCTCTGTGTGAGGTTGATTAATGAGTACTTCTAGTGTCATATGGTCAGCTGTGCACACTCCATGTTTCCCTTGCTAGAAATATATTTGTGGGTTCTTCCTTTGATCATGGACTGGAAGGGGATCGATTTTAGGAACTGGGTAGCCTGGTAGGTGGGGAGTTTACTGGAGGGGAGGGGGGTGTTCTTAGACTACTGGGGAGAGAGAGAGAGAGAGAGAGAGAGAGAGAGAGAGAGAGAGAGAGAGAGAGAGAGAGAGAGAGAGAGAGAGAGAGAGAGAGATGGTTAGGAAACTATGGGATGAGTGGTAGAGTAATTAATCCCTGAGCTTAAATGTGGGTGCGTGGGCCAGTTAGAGATGGGATTATATGGGATTTTATGAACACTGTTACCACTGGGACTATGAGATTATACAAAACACTGCCATCAGTGGGATTATAGGATCATATGGAACACTACCTTCAGTGGGGTTATGGGATTATACAAAGCACTGTCATCAGTGGGATTGTGGGATTATATGAAATTCTTTCCTCAGTGGGATTATTGGATTATATGAAACTTTTCCTTAGTGGATTATAGGATTATACGAAACACTACCAACAGTGTTATCATGGGATTATATGAAACACTTTCCTCAGTGGGATTATTGGATTATATGAAACTTTTCCTTAGTGGATTATAGGATTATACGAAACACTATCAACAGTGTTATCATAGGATTATATGAAACACTTTCCTCAGTGGGATTACTATGAAACACTACCAACAGTGTCATTATGGGATTATATGAAACGCTTTCCTCAGTGGGATAATTGGATTGTGTGAAACTTTTCCTCAGTGGGATTATAGGATTATACGAAACCCTACCAACAGTGTTATGGGATTATATGAAACACTTTCCTCAGTGGGATTACTATGAAACACTACCAACAGTGTCATTATGGGATTATATGAAACACTTTCCTCGGTGGGATTATTGGATTATATGAAGCTTTTCCTCAGTGGATTATATGATCATACGAAACACTACCAACAGTATTATCATGGGATTATATGAAACACTTTCCTCAGTGGGATTGTATGATTATATGAAACACTTTCATTAGTGGGATTATATGATTATATGAAACACTTTCCTCAGTGGGATTATATGATTATATGAAACATTTTCCTCAGTGGGATTATATGATTATATGAAACACTTTCCTCAGTGGGATTATATGATTATATGAAACACTTTCCTCAGTGGGATTATACGATTATATGAAACACTTTCCTCAGTGGGATTATATGATTATATGAAACACTTTCCTTAGTGGGATTATACGATTATATGAAACACTTTCCTCAGTGGGATTATACGATTATATGAAACACTTTCCTCAGTGGGATTATACGATTATATGAAACACTTTCCTCAGTGGGATTATATGATTATATGAAACACTTTCCTCAGTGGGATTATACGATTATATGAAACACTTTCCTCAGTGGGATTACATGATTATATGAAACACTTTCCTCAGTGGGATTGTATGATTATATGAAACACTGTCCTTAGTGGGATTATATGATTATATGAAACACTTTCCTCAGTGGGATTACATGATTATATGAAACACTGTCCTTAGTGGGATTATATGATTATATGAAACACTTTCCTCAGTGGGATTGTATGATTATATGAAACACTGTCCTTAGTGGGATTATATGATTATATGAAACACTTTCCTCAGTGGGATTACATGATTATATGAAACACTGTCCTTAGTGGGATTATATGATTATATGAAACACTTTT
>NC_092272.1:13482595-13547595 GCF_036320965.1 Panulirus ornatus
ATACCTCCGCGTTGTACAGTTAGGCTCAGTAAGATGCTATCTCTGTAATCAATCACAATGATCACTATTAGTTCTCTATAATCAGTCACAATGATCATTATTAGTTCCCTATAATCAATCGCAATGGGTCACTATCAATTCTATATAATCAATCAATGATAACTATTAGTTCTCTATAATCAATCACAATGATCACTATTAGTTCTCTAAAATCAATCAGTGATCACTATTAGTTCTATGAAATCAATCACAATGGGTCATTATTATTTCTATATAATCAATCAATGATCAATATTAATTCTATATAATCAATTACAATGGGTCACTATTAGTTCTCTATAATCAAAGCTGATTACACTTTATATCAAACACCAAGAATAACATTATATCACCCATCATTCCATCCATAACACCGTAGAGAAAAATAAATGATTTATTAAACGTTAATCCTTATTTCGGGCATTATTACATGACAGCTAGAGACTGAGTGTGAACGAATGTGGCCTTTGTTGTCTTTTCCTAGTGCTACCTCGCACACATGAGGGGGGAGGGGGATGGTATTCCATGTATGACGAGGTGGCGATGGGAATGAATAAAGGCAGACAGTGTGCATTATGTACATGTGTATATATGTATATGTCTGTGTGTATATATATGTGTACATTGAGATGTATAGATATGTATATTTGCGTGTGTGGACGTGTATGTACATACATGTGTATGGGAGTGGGTTGGGCCATTTTCTTTCGTCTGTTTCCTTGCGCTACCTCGCAAACGCGGGAGACAGCAACAAAGCAAAATAAATAAATGAATGAATAAATAATCCTTATTTCAACTGAGTCATTTAAAGTGCCTACTTGTTATACCAAAATCACCCAATTATCACCCCTTGTTACCCTTGTTACCAGCTTGTTCCATTCAGTCGCTGATCCACTTTATAGCCTCAAGCAGTCCCAATCACTCACGGATTTGCATGCATAACTTCCTCGCTAATCACCTCTAATCCCTCAGTAGAATCATTATCTTCACACCTTCCGCGCTAATCACCTTTATAATACCTAGTGGGCGAACCAGCATCACATTTTCTCTCACCATTCTCTCCAGTTCCCCCCCTCACTTATAGTTGCCAGATGTGGTTGTCTCTTTTTCGCCCTTGAGACAAATACCGAAATTATCTTGATCCTCCAAAATCCTACACATTACTCCGGTGCTCATCCTTAATGTGCGCCCCCCCTCCACTTTCCCACTCGACCCCGTAATGGCGCACGATGAATCCTAAATTGTGGCCAGGGAACGGGCGTTATAAATGCTCCCTTAACAACCCTTTATCACCCGGCAAATCACCCTAAATCAACTGGTAATCTCCCCAAACAGACCCGCCCGTGGCGAGGATGGAGCTGGGCCGGGGAGTTTCCTCTGTGGTCAAGGAAGGCGAGGACGTCTATTTCAATTGCATTGTCGACTCCAACCCACCGACATACAAAATCTCCTGGTTAAAAGAGGTGAGTCTCCTCATACACCATACGTACCTGTTGCTAATGCTCTCCAGTACTTCGAAGTGGCATGTAGGACCTCGAAGTGGCATGTAGGACTTCGAAGTGGCATGTAGGACCTCGAAGTGGCATGTAGGACTTCGAAGTTGCATGTCATGACGAGTGACCTTCCCCCCCACCCTTAGTTGTGTTGAGATGAAATCTAAACATGAGTGTTCTTTCCCCTTTCATCTGAGTTTCTCTTCTGGATCTTGTTCATCTCTATGATGTGTATTTCAAGAGAGTATCATAGAGGCAATGTATTTTTCATCTTGGATATACACTGTGTCTTTCAAGCTTTATTTATAGATGACATTGTAAAGAGAGATTTGTATCTTCATCTTGACTCTTCATGGTGTCTCCACATCATCTTTGCTTTGAAGTGATGGTTTGAGGTGAATGTATCTTGGCTTGTTATTCCTTTGTTTTCTTACTCTCATTTGCGACATTCTAATGAAGTGCTAGACATAGGGCTTCATCCAGTGGCAACCTCTGATGGTGTTATAAACACAAGGTTACTTCCATTTGCTACTTCTGATGATGTTCTAAACATAGGGTCACTTCCATTTGAAAAGAAGAGAGCGTGACTCGTGTTTGTCTGGGTAGTGTGGTTTCTGATGTGTGTATATCTGGTGGGGTAGAATTTAAGACTGAGCTGGGAGGTCAGTTGCTCATTGCTTGTCGGATTATTTCGGTGAGTATTTGTTTTGTTATTGTTATATTTGTTTAGGATGAGGAGATTTCTGAGCAGATGTTACCGAAGTGAGAAACAGGTGTAAGATTCTTTATTTGCACTTGCTGGATGATGGTTAGCTATAGAGTCGTCTGGGTAAGTGGGTCTGATTCTGTTGCAAGGAATCAAGTGCCAAGTATGTTGAGGTGGGACTGTACTGAGACGATCTTTGTATTATTCAGAAAGGGTTGTGTGTTTATAGTTGCTAGGCAGCCGGTAATTGTTCCGAGTGCATTATTGTGTGTGGTCTACAGCTTTGTTGCTTTGCTTTTATATATATATATATATATATATATATATATATATATATATATATATATATATATATATATATATATATATATATATATATATATATATATATATATATATATATATATATATATATATATATATATATATATATATATATATATATATATATATATATATATATATATATATATATATATATATATATATATATATATATATATATATATATATATATATATATATATATATATATATATATATATATATATATATATATATATATATATATATATATATATATATGGATTGAATCAAGGCATGTGAAGCGTCTGGGGTAAACCATGGAAAGCTGTGTAGGTATGTATATTTGCGTGTGTGGACGTATGTATATACATGTGTATGGGGGTGGGTTGGGCCATATCTTTCGTCTGTTTCCTTGCGCTACCTCGCAAACGCGGGAGACAGCGACAAAGCAAAAAAAAAAAAAAATATATATATATATATATATATATATATATATATATATATATATATATATATATATATATATATATATATATATATATACATATATATATATAAGCAAATGAGAGTCGGGGTGAGAGAGTATCATTAAATTTTAGAGAGAATAAAAAGATGTTTTGGTAGGGGGTAAATAGAGTGCGTAAGACAAGGGAGCAAATGGGAACTTCAGTGAAGGGGGCTAATGGGGAGGTGCGAACAAGTAATGGTGATGTGAGAAGGAGATGGAGTGAGTATTTTGAAGGTCTGTTGAATGTGTTTGATGATAGAGTGGCAGATATAGGGTGTGTTGGTCGAGGTGGTGTGCAAAGTGAGAGGATTAGGGAAAATGATTTGGTAAACAAAGAAGAGGTAGTAAAAGCTTTGCGGAAGATGAAAGCCGGCAAGGCAGCGGGTTTGGATGGTATTGCAGTAGAATTTAGTAAAAAAGGGGGTGACTATATTGTTGACTGGTTGGTAAGGTTATTTAATGTATGCATGTCACATGGTAAGGATCCTGAGGATTGGCGGAATGCTAGCATAGTGCCATTGTACAAAGGCAAAGGGGATAAAAGTCAGTGCTCAAATTCAGAGGTATAAGTTTGTTGAGTATTCCTGGCAAATTATATGGGAGGGTATTGATTGAGAGGGTGAAGGCATGTACAGGGCATCACACTGGGGAAGAGCAGTGTGGTTTCAGAAGTGGTAGAGGATGTGTGGATCAGGTGTTTGCTTTGAAGAATGTATATGAGAAATACTTAGAAAAGCGAATGGATTTGTATATAGCATTTATGGATCTGGAGAAGGCATATAACAGAGTTGATAGAAATGCTCTGTGGAAGGTATTATGAATGTATGGGGTGGGAGGCAAGATGTTAGAAGCAGTGAAAAGTTTTTATCGAGGATGTAAGGCATGTGTACTTGTAGGAAGAGAGGAAAGTGATTGGTTCTCAGTGACTGTAGGTTTGCGAGATTGGTGTGTAATGTCTCCATGGTTGTTTAATTTGTTTATGGATGGGGTTGTTAGGGATGTGAAAGCAAGAGTTTTGGAAAGAGGTGCAAGTATGCAGTCTGTTGTGGATGAGAGAGCTTGGGAAGTGAGTCAGTTGTTGTTTGCTGATGATGCAGCGCTCTTGGCTGATTAGTGTGAGAAACTGCAGAAGCTGGTGACTGAGTTTGGTAAAGTGTGGGAAATAAGAAAGCTGAGAGTAAATGTGAATAAGAGCAAGGTTATTAGGTACAGTAGGGTTGAGGGACAAGTCAATTGGGAGGTAAGTTTGAATGGAGAAAAACTGGAGGAAGTGAAGTGTTTTAGATATCTGGGAGTGGATTTGGCAGCGAATGGAACCATGGAAGCGGAAGTGAATCATAGGGTGGGAGAGGGGGCGAAAGTTCTGGGAGCGTTGAAGAATGTGTGGAAGTCGAGAACATTAGCTCGGAGAGCAAAAATGGGTATGTTTGAGGGAATAGTAGTTCCAGCAATGTTGTATGGTTGCGAGGCGTGGCCTATGGATAGAGTTGTGCGGAGGAGGGTGGATGCGCTGGAAATGAGATGTTTGAGGACATTATGTGGTGTGAGGTGGTTTGATCGAGTAAGTAATAATTGCGTAAGAGAGATATGTGGTAATAGAAAGAGTGTGATTGAGAGAGCAGAAGAGGGTGCTTTGAAATGGTTTGGTCACATGGAGAGAATGAGTGAGGAAAGATTGACCAAGAGGATATATGTGTCGGAGGTGGAGGGAACAAGGAGAAGTGGGAGACGAAATTGGAGGTGGAAAGATGGAGTGAAAAAGATTTTGGGTGATCGGGGCTTGAACATGCAGGAGGGTGAAAGGCGTGCAAGGAATAGAGTGAACAATGGGTTGAAATGGGTTGAAATCTGAGCTGCCACAGATCTGAGACATTCACAAAGCTATCATATTACCTTGTAAGTAAGTGTGTACAACACGTATGTGTTAGTCCTTGTAAGAAATAATACTCTTAAATCATTTTGAGTCAGTTCCATAATGTAATCAGTGCTCAACAAAGGCAAGGAACTCTTTGACGCCTCAGCATCGACATGGCCATTGAAAAAGAGTTATTCAATGGTAACTAAAGGATCTGAATGCTTATTGGCCAAAAAATACTTAACTGATGTGTTCAGAGGCACAGAATAAGCTACAGTTCAGTAAGAATTTATGAATGTATATGAATTATTACCAAAGCAAAATTTATATATAAAAATAGAGAGCTTGATTTACATGGCAGAGGTCAAATGGCCAGTGTACTAGATCACTGAAGGAAGTCTTACAGATGAAGTATTGTGATGTGTATGAACTGTATGGTGGTCAAGTCTTATATCAATGATTCAGTATGAACCGGAGTTAAGAATTACTTCCCTTTGTAACAAATTTAGTAACTTTGAGGTGAACAAACTTTATCATTCTAGACATCCTTTCGTCTATAGGAGAGACAGCAACTATATTATTCTGCCTGTTGTCTGCTTCACTGGAAAGTCAGAAGTTTGGGGATCGGAGAGAAATATATATTAAACATAAGGATATCCAAACCCACTGGAACCACTTTAAAGGACCTTAGATATCTATTTCCATCCTATGAGTAAGATATCTAAGGCAAGCTAGGGTATGTAATTTGCGCATTCCAGAACACCACATTTTTAGAGGTTTTAGAGTGAACGGCGTGAAATCATTGAATATAAATAGATGTGAAGCTTTTCCTTGGTTCTTCAAAGCTAATCCAACTACATCCATTGAAGGACTGGACGTACAGCATCTTCCATTTGCTTCTCTACCAGCATTGTGGATCTGTCAGCACAAGAGCGAGACCCCGAGACCTCACACACAGGTTCTAACAATCTCATAGATGTTGACGTCGAAGGAAAAGGTGATGCTGGAAGGGATGACTTTACCAAAAGCTCAAGGTGAATCAAGAGTCGTCTTGTACCCCGAAGAAAATGAGAATGACGCAGTTGCCGTCGTGGCTGTAGTAGATATGAAGACAGTATGGCTCTTGATGGGTAATAACATAAGGAGGGAGTCTTGAAGACCGTTGTTTTGTGGAGAGTGAGAACAGCTGACCCAGAGGAGGTTACGATAGCGCCTGTGATCTATTATGGACCATGCGCGTGTCGACGCACCTCTTGAGGATGACCAGGAGAAAACAATGATTTATTTACGACTGTCGTACATGGCGCCTGGGTTTATGACTCTCTCATGTTGACTTCGGTAGAGCGATGGTTAATGCGAGGATTCTTGGAGACTTGCCAATGTTTGGACTATGCCATACTACTGACTATGATAAATGAATATACCTCACTTTGGAATCTCTATATTACACTGAGTCTTCTTAATCATCACTAAACTCCTTAGATGCCACAATTAGCAGGTCTGTAATCTCAATTGGCCCAGCGACTACCCTAAACCCAATGTAGGCAATATTGGTTGTCGTTTCCATTCTGAGCAGTTTTGCTTTGACTCGAATCTTTAAATGGTATCAAATGAAGCCTAAACCAGGCTCTCAGTTGAGCCAATCTTCTCAGAGGCGTGGGTTCGTATCCCAGTGATGCCACCGGTTATGGTATATCCACCCAGACCTACACAATGAAGAGACCAGGAAAAAAAATGGTGTTCTGCCTTTAGGTAGAGGTTAGTAGCGTACCCTTACCTCGTTTTCTGTACTCTCAGGAATGCAGTTGGTGCAGTCATGCCACTTCCTCCCAATCAACAGTAAAACCTGCGTGGCAGGAGCCCGCTTCTGGTACAGCCAGCTCGGCGGCGTCCGAGTTTCAGAGGCGACAAGACGGGTGTCCAAACAGAGAACAAGGAAAAAGGGGAGAAACTGAGATGTTCTCGCAGCTGGCGCTCATCATTGCATGCGTATGACCTTCCCAGCGTTCAAAATTGTCAGCGGAGGACGGCCACTGGCATGGATGTTGGAGGACAGCGCCAGACCAGGCGCGTCTGTGGTGTAAAGTTTGAGAGGCAGTTGGTCATATGGTATGTCTGCTGCAGATGACCCCTATTGATCAAAGGAAGATGTAGGGAGCGTCATGATAAACTGGAGGGAGGGAACACCACACATCTACAGTGAGGTCTGTCATAAGCCTGGGTCATAATGTGGGCGATGGGTCTTGTCAATGCTCGCCCAACCTGACCCGACCTGGTCGAAGGGAGTCGACCAAAATCGATGGTCACCTAGTAATCGTTGGGCCTCCACAACGATAGACCACAGACCAGAGGCACATATCTTGACTCAACTAAATAAACATTTTTCGTTTTCACATATACATCACAAGTTTCCAATACGTCTTTTCGATTATCATTATAATCATTATTATTGACATCATTATCATCAACAAATAATATATATATATTGATATATATATATATATATATATATATATATATATATATATATATATATATATATATATATATATATATATATATATATATATATATATATATATATTTTTTTTTTTTTTTTTTTTTTTTTGCCGCTGTCTCCCGCGTTTGCGAGGTAGCACAAGGAAACAGACGAAAGAAATGGCCCAACCCCACCCCATACACATGTATATACATACGTCCACACACGCAAATATACATACCTACACAGCTTTCCATGGTTTACCCCAGACGCTTCACATGCCCTGATTCAATCCACTGACAGCACGTCAACCCCGGTATACCACATCGCTCCAATTCACTCTATTCCTTGCCCTCCTTTCACCCTCCTGCATGTTCAGGCCCCGATCACACAAAATCTTTTTCACTCCATCTTTCCACCTCCAATTTGGTCTCCCTCTTCTCCTCGTTCCCTCCACCTCCGACACATATATCCTCTTGGTCAATCTTTCCTCACTCATTCTCTCCATGTGCCCAAACCATTTCAAAACACCCTCTTCTGCTCTCTCAACCACGCTCTTTTTATTTCCACACATCTCTCTTACCCTTACGTTACTTACTCGATCAAACCACCTCACACCACACATTGTCCTCAAACATCTCATTTCCAGCACATCCATCCTCCTGCGCACCACTCTATCCATAGCCCATGCCTCGCAACCATACAACATTGTTGGAACCACTATTCCTTCAAACATACCCATTTTTGCTTTCCGAGATAATGTTCTCGACTTCCACACATTCTTCAAGGCTCCCAGAATTTTCGCCCCCTCCCCCATCCTATGATCCACTTCCGCTTCCATGGTTCCATCCGCTGCCAGATCCACTCCGAGATATCTAAAACACTTTACTTCCTCCAGTTTTTCTCCATTCAAACTCACCTCCCAATTGACTTGACCCTTAACCCTACTGTACCTAATAACCTTGCTCTTATTCACATTTACTCTTAACTTTCTTCTTTCACACACTTTACCAAACTCAGTCACCAGCCTCTGCAGTTTCTCACATGAATCAGCCACCAGCGCTGTATCATCAGCGAACAACAACTGACTCACTTCCCAAGCTCTCTCATCCCCAACAGACTTCATACTTGCCCCTCTTTCCAAAACTCTTGCATTCACCTCCGTAACAACCCCATTCATAAACAAATTAAACAACCATGGAGACATCACACACCCCTGCCGCAAACCTACATTCACTGAGAACCAATCACTTTCCTCTCTTCCTACACGTACACATGCCTTACATCCTCGATAAAAACTTTTCACTGCTTCCAACAACTTGCCTCCCACATCATATATTCTTAATACCTTCCACAGAGCATCTCTATCAACTCTATCATATGCCTTCTCCAGATCCATAAATGCTACATACAAATCCATTTGCTTTTCTAAGTATTTCTCACATACATTCTTCAAAGCAAACACCTGATCCACACATCCTCTACCACTTCTGAAACCACACTGCTCTTCCCCAATCTGATGCTCTGTACATGCCTTCACCCTCTCAATCAATACCCTCCCATATAATTTACCAGGAATACTCAACAAACTTATACCTCTGTAATTTGAGCACTCACTCTTATCCCCTTTGCCTTTGTACAATGGCACTATGCACGCATTCCGCCAATCCTCAGGCACCTCACCATGAGTCATACATACATATATATATACATATATATATATATATATATATATATATATATATATATATATATATATATATATATATATATATATATATATATATATATATATATATATATATGTATATATATATCCCTGGGGATAGGGGAGAAAGAATACTTCCCACGTATTCCCTGCGTGTCGTAGAAGGCGACTAAAAGGGGAGGGAGCGGGGGGCTGGAAATCCTCCCCTCTCGTTTTTTTTTTAACTTTCCAAAAAAAGGAACAGAGAATTGGGCCAGGTGAGGGTATTCCCTCAGGGCCCAGTCCTCTGTTCTTAACGCTACCTCGCTAATGCGGGAAATGGCGAATAGTTTGAAAGAAAGAAAGATATATATATATATATATATATATATATATATATATATATATATATATATATATATATATATATATATATATATATATATATATATATATATGATTTCCCTGGACTACTTTCTGAAAGGGACCATTTTCCAGGCTTCTGCATCCTAAGGCTGCGCTACACTCAGTAGCAAAAAGAATTAGTTTTGCCACTGACTGATGAGTGGTGCTCGCTAAATACGCTGTGACGTTGGGCGATTTTTTCTTCTGTCCTAATTGGTTGGGGTGACCAGTTAGTGGTCAGGCATTACGATGATACACTACTCTCCAGAAAATATGGATCATGTAGATTTATCGTAGGGCAGAGGTTAAAGATTCGTATGTTACTGGCCTGGCTTAAAGGATATCCAAGCATACATACACACTGTAATAGGTAACTGGAATGCTCTTTGCGAGGAGGAACTGCATCATCATAGCTCCTGTGTCTTCTGGGTTTAAACATTTATCTTCTAAGGTTCTGTGGTGTAGACCGTGATGCATACAAGGGCCGGCCGAGACTGAGTCCGCATAGGTTCGAGTGCTGGTCGCGCTTGTCTGTCTGCAGTAATCCTAGGTATTCATCCTCCAATTGTGGCTAGACAATGAACTGGGTACCAGACCTAGACTAGAGCTTATATTCACATACACCATATTTGAGGTGACCTTAATTTGGACAACTAACGTATAAACATCAAAATGAATTTATAAGCAGTTAACATAAACTTGCAACAGATTTCCTGGCTGATACAAGAGACTATAGTAAACACAGAAGCAGTGTTTCTTAAGTGTCCAATCCATTACTGTCTTTGGTTTGCAAGATGGAAGTAATAACCCACCTAAATACATGTATTGTGCTATGCTTTGCCTGGTTTATGCTGTTCACAATTGTACGTGCTTTACAGTCCACCTGCCGCAGTACTTAAGCCAATCAGCTTAGAGTATGCAGGGTGGGTCGAGTGATTGTTGATGGTAAAGGGATGAATGCTGAGAGAGTGGGAACTCAAACTACCATTCGCTTCCTCCGAGATCATGTCATCGTATTGTCTGTCTCGTACAACACCTTATATTTGCTCCAACACATAGATTAGACACAAAATACCTAACTGAACAAAAACATTCCATGTGTCTTAACTACTTCAGGACTAGAGCAAATATTTGGACTGGAATCTATACCTATGTCTATGGAGGACCAGTAAAACATTACACTCATGCGTCTATTGACGCCAGTGAACGTCTTGCTTTCTGTCCAAGGAGGTGTGGAGGGACGGTACCAGCACTTTGCTTTTTTATATGACGGCGAGGACGGAGTCCGTGCCAAGAACCACACGTCCAGTGGGTTCGTCAGTCTAACATAAGGTCTCGTATTTCGTTCACCATCGACCCACGCCGTGGCTGAAGACCCCCATACTGGTTCATGAAGTTTATATCAAGGCTTAAGAACTCGTTCATCGAGACTGCTCCCCCTGAATGATGATTTAAGTAGTAAGGAATGAGAGTCCCAGTACATAAATACATACTTGTAATATACGCAGGTGCTTGTGTACCCAGGGAGTGCTAGCAGTACATTATGAGCTTAATAACCATACACCTGCGTTAAAACCTAGAACAAATGGGTGGAAATTAAGACAATAATGCCAGGTACAAATCTTAAGCTTACGTTTGAAAGTGTGGGCGTGTGTGCGTGTGCCTCTGTGTGTGTGTGTGTGTTGCATGTACCATTAATGATGCATCGTACGAAAGTGATGGAATGAGATGATTAACTGACCGTAAAGAAAGCGACGTGAGGAGATAAGGAAAAAGAACGAATGAAAAAAACTGACTCAAATATGCTCCCTGGTATGATGAGAATGTGACAGACTTCTTAGAATAAGCTGGTGCGACAGCTTTCCAGCTGCTGTTTAGACCCTAAGACTTTCCATTATAAGCTTTTGTGACCTTCTTCAGCCGTCTAGACTCTAGATTTCAGCTCTCTAGCTGATGTGACAGCTCTCTAGCTGTCTATCATTTCCAGACTTTTCACCATAAGCTGTTGTGTCGGGCTGGTCTAATGGCTTTCTGTCTACTCCATTCTTGGATTAGTGAGTGTTACTGTCTCTCCTCCTCCTGTCTCTCCTGTGCTCCGTTCCTGTCAGACTCTTCACCATTTCCTCACTGTCTCTTCTTCTTCTTCCTTCTTCCCCTACCATCCGTCTATCCATCACTTCTCGTCCACTTCCTAAATATAAGCTACTCCTTCTTTAGCTTTTCCAATTCCCTCCAACTCTCCACTTCTTCCTACTTATCCATTTCTTTTTCCAACCTTCCTCTTCTCCTCCAATTCCCTTCGCCACTCCACCATTTTCCATGTGCCTCTTCCTCCTCCCTCATTTCTCATTCAGTGTCATCGAAGTCTCCATCTCTTCCTCTCTGCCTCCTACATCTTCCTCCTCCTCAGCAGTCTCCATACCTCCCTCCTTCTTCTCATCTTCACTGTATTCTTCTTCCTCTTCCTCCCCAGCCACCTCCATAACTTCTTCCTCTTCCTTCTCTTTTATACCTACCTCCTTCTCATCTTCATTGTCTTCTTCTTCCTCCTCCTCAGCCACCTCCATAGTTTCTTCCTCCTCATCTTCTCTGTCTTCCTCCTCCTACTCCTCCTCAGTTGCGTCCATAGCTCTTCTCTCTTCACGCAATTCTTTCCGCATCTTGAACACCAGCACTCAGCAGACTGCCCTTCTTGCCACACGAGGCGTTGGACCCCGCTCATAAAAGAAGTGCAGTTTTGCGCACCGTCCTATCCGGCAGCTGCAACCTTCCGCGACAGCTGGTTGTGGGAACACTGTGTGAAGTTGGTGGCGAGGACTGTTTAACACAGTCCCTTGGAGATCATTTCGTCAGCGGCGAGAGTGAGGGAGGGAGACTCAAAGACTGGGTGAACGGCATAGTGAGAAACAGGTGACCACCATTATCTTGCAAGCGGCATTGACGAGGAGCAAGACACCTGTATGATGTCCACCAGGCATGACAAGGTATGAGGCTAAGGCAGTGGTATATACCCTCTTAGGCAGGATCGAAGCTTGAAATATAATAGGTTTTGATTGAAAATGATTTACACGACGAGATTGTGGATAATACAGGCCTTTTCACACATGTCAACCTCTATTTTTTTCAACTTAGTTATCATCATGTAGGCAGATGAAAAAAAAAACTGTTGTCCTGCTCGACAGGTGCTGTTAAACTAGAATCATTGTTATTAACAGCTGTCGATCCATCCAATGGGCTGGGGACAACGGCCGTGCTCTTATAGCGATAGGGATTGGTTGGTTGGTTGGTGAGGAGGATTGGGCACATATCTACACCTCCCTACCCTCGATCCATCATCCCACGGAGGGAACAGCTAATCCCACCTGAGGAGGCAAGTCGTTACCTGAAGAGGAAGATGGGGTGGGGGGTCGACAACTCCCCAAGGGTATAGCTCAAAACCCAAGAGAGACTTGTAGAACCCAAAGAGGAAGCCCAAAGGGGAGGTCTAGGAGCATAACGAGGCGTACCCAAAGGGGCAGTCCAGAGTCTAAATGGACAGCCCAGTACCCAAAGAAGCGACGCAGAACCCAAATGGGAGACTCAAAACCCAAATGGGCAGTCCAGAATCCAAAATGGCAACCCAGAAACCAAAGGGGAGGCACAGATCCCAAACGGGCGGTTCAGAACCCAAAGGGCCGATCCACAATTCCAAGAAACAGTCCAGAACCAGAAGGGGCTACCCAGACCCCAAAGTGGCAGCCCAGAACCGAAAGGGGCGTTCCAGGACACAAAGGGGAAATTTAGAACCCAAAGGAGTTGCCCATAGCCAAATGGGGTGGCTTGGAGCCAAATGGCGGCCCAGTACCCAAAGGGGCAGCTCAGAACCCAAAGGGGCAGCTCAGAACCCGAAGGGGCAGCTCAGAACCCAAAGGGGCAGCTCAGAACACAAAGGGGCTTTCCAAAACCTAATGGGCTTTCCAGAACCTAAAGGGGCGTTCCAGAAACTAAAGGGGCGTTCCAGACAACCAAGGGGGCGTTCCAGAACCTACAGGGGCGTTCCAGAAACTAAAGGGGCGTTCCAGACAACGAAGGGGGCGTTCCAGAACCTACAGGGGCGTTCCAGACAACCAAGGGGGCGTTCCAGAACCTAAAGGGACTTTCCAGAACCCCAAAGGGGCGACCAAGTGCCCAAACGACCGGCCCAGAACCTCGGGGCAACTATAGAATAGGGTCTTCAACCTTCGTAGTTTTGTGGTTGCTTGGTTATATAGACCGAAGTATAGAGACACACACCCGTCCACTATGATAGGGTAGGTCACTACTGTAGACCTGTCAGTGGCACTTTACGCTGTCTCCCTTGCATGTGTGTGTGTGTGTATGTGTGTGTGTGTTTATCTGTAGACGCCGTCTTGTTATCATGGTATCTCAAGAATATTACTTGATAGAAAGATCACACTTACACCATCGGTTTAACCCTTGTAGACCTGACAAATTGATGATATTTGGAATGCACGTTCTTAGACAAATTTAAATACTGATTAGAAAATTTTTTTGTATGTGGAAATACAATCTAGTTCAGCGTCTTTTAATAGAAATACCGTAATTGGCCCACAAGTGTAAGGTAATGAACTGACAAGATTTGGCTGGCACATAAATGCATAACTGAATTATCATTAATACCTATCATTATGCAAATTATTCTTTAGTACAGTAACTTAACATCATAGAAGATTGCTATTCACACCATAGGTCCCCTTGTGGAAGGAACTACACCTGGAAGACACGTAGCTGCATGAATTTGCATATTAATTAGGAAAAAAGGGATGACATTTTTGAGGGACTTTGGACAATATAGAATTCAATTTCAAAATGGACTCGTACAACTCAAGGATCATCGTATAAACATTTTACAAATTAATCATGACGTAAACATCTTAAAATTCTAATGAGGTCATTAGCGTAATTTACGAAGAATTTCTCTCGCCCAAAAGCGCTCACTACTAACACCTTCATAGATATGAATATTTTTGATTGGATAAAGACGAATATTGTGCTAAATTGTCAGCATATTCATGAACTCATTAGCACAACCTGTGAAGAGATGTCGTAAAACAGATGTGGCATATGTAATATAAAAGGACAAATATTATGGCTCATGTTCTATGCATACCAATGAGCTCATTAGCATATATTAAGAAGAGCTGTTAAAAGTAAAGTGTATTAATTAATGGGATTTGAATACATAGAACAAGGGATATTTCAGATTTAGGAATACTTAAGAGCCAATTAGCATATTTCATGATGCAGTGCTATTAACTCGCAAATGATTATGTTGTCATAGGATGAGATTTTTATAATCTGCTGCTATATATAGACCTCAGTGGTGTAGCGGTTAGCGTAAGGGGTGGCGATGCTATTTCTCGTGGGGCGGGGTGGCGCCGTGAATGGATGAAGGCAAGCTAATATGAATATGCATGTGTGTATGTACGTATACCTGTATGTATATATATGTATAAGTTGATATGTATATGTATGTGCATGTATATGTACGTGTATGGGCTTTTATGTAGATATATGCTTATATGAGTGGATCGGTCGCTCTTCGTCTGTTTCCTGGCGCCACCTCACTGACGCGGAAAACGGCGATCAAGTATAACATATATATATATATATATATATATATATATATATATATATATATATATACACGAACAAAGTGCATAGGAGCGCGCACCTTCATAGAACATACAAACCTCCAACAGCCAGGATCGAACCCGGGACCCCTGTGTAACAGGCGGGAATAGGCCAATTAAGTAACACTTGTCTTATACACAAGTATTCGCGAACTACAAAGGAACGACAAAAAATAACAAGCCATATAACCCATTTCTTTTTTCATCAGCCTCTGATAGTTAGGGGAGAGCAGAAAAGTTATTGTGGTAGATAGTTTAGTGGGGTAGATCATTCAGTGGAGTAGATCATTAATTGGAGTAGATCATTCAGTGGAGGTAGATCACTCAGTGGAGGTAGATCACTCAGTGGGGTAGATAATTTAATAGGGTTGATAATTCAGTGAGGTAGGAAATTTATTGGGTTGATGATCTACTGCTGGCAGATAATTCAGTGGGGGTAGATAATTTACTTGGGTAGGTAATTCAGTAGGGTCGATGCCTTAGTGGGGTAGGTAATTCAGTGGGGTAGATAATTTAGTTAGGGGAGATAATCTAACACACGGCGCGAAGGAGGAACACCAGTCACCTATATATATACCGAAGGAGACGCCAATAATAATTCTTTTGTGGACTTGAAGCAAAGCATTTTTTTTCATAGCTATTATCAAACGCATGTATGGACGTTCCTCCCATCTGCTTTTCATTGTCGATACTTCCGTATGTTAAAAAAAAAAAATAACTCCGCTCAAGAACAGGGATTTTACCTCTTCGAAAGTAATGCGAATGAAACGAGATAATTCTAGTCTTTGACAGTGGCTAAGTAGATCGAAATTGTGAATGACTTATCATAACTTTGAACGACTTGGTACCTCTTAACCTACTTTTGGGGTTAATGATTTTATCGTCGTCTTGTTCGCGACTGTACACTCCCTCCATTTATGTTGTTGACTTCTAACAGAAAAATCCTTACCAGTCTAAAATTTATCACAATTTCTACATGGTACTTTATAGATGCATCCTTCAGAACTTTCTGGTGAGTTTCTCATTACGATGTTCTTCATAGTATTGTTTTTGCTGAAGGCAACATTTACATTAAAGGATTTAAGAACGTAGGATGTAATGTAAAATCATCGTTAAAAGGGAGAATTGAAAGGTTCTTGGTGTTAAGGGAAGGTCTGGGTATGATTCTATAAAATTATCTCTTTGCCAATCAAAGGGATACATCAGTGAAAGATGTAGGATACTTTAACTTGGATCCAATGGAATATATTTTCTCAATCTCTCTCTCTCTCTCTCTCTCTCTCTCTCTCTCTCTCTCTCTCTCTCTCTCTCTCTCTCTCTCTCTCTCTCTCTCTCTCTCTCTCTCTCTCTCTCTCTCTCTCTCTCTCTCTCCACATATATAAGCATATGAATACTCAGAATTCAGTTAGTCAGAATCATGACTTCCAAAATCCAACAGACCAATAACTTTCCATGATCCCATTAACCATAATTACGATTATCCAGGACAAAGTTAACGAAAAGTATAACACTCCAGAGTTTAAATGTAAAACATACTCGTTATACAAGAAGTGATAGACCAAAATATGGATCCTTCAGGACCCATATGATGAGGGTCGATATTACCCGTGTCCAAGATCTGTATACGTTCGTCTTCATTACCAAGACTCGGTTAACTAACATATCTGTTATCCAACATTACCAAGACTCGGTTAACTAGCATATCTGTTATCCGAGATTACCAAGACTCGGTTAACTAACATATCTGTTATCCAACATTACCAAGACTCGGTTAACTAACATCTCTTTTATCCAACATTACCAAGACTCGGTTAACTAACACATCGCTGATATCCAAGATTACCAAGACTCAGTTAACTAACATATCTGTTATCCAAGATTACCAAGACTTGGTTAATTAACATCTCTTTTATCCACCATTACCAAGACTCGTTTAGCTAGCATCACTGTTATCCAAGATTCATTATTCTCAAATCATAGATGTTCAAGACTTGGTTAATCACCATGATGATTAATTTGACTTAATCTGACCTGATTATTGATGAAATGATCAGCCATAATCTCGATTATCCAAGGATTATCTAATCAGAACTACTATCAGTCTGGACATTAAGGAAAAGAACTGATTATAATATTGATGATGTCAACTCCTGGACTCTGCTAAGTACCCTCATCTCATGGAATTAACCACATCAAACAGAATCCTAATTATCCAGAGGCTAGTTACCCAGAAGCATGAAACAATAACTCTATAAGAACCGTTCTGACCCCAGACGCAACTGAGCACAAATTCATTATAACCTCCTGACCTCCGTAGCTTCCCCAGGAGCTAGGCAGTTTGGGAGTCAAGATATGACCAGAATATATTATTCTTCATGGACCCCAAGTGTACAGGATCCATCGAGAAGTTTGGATTCTATTGAACTTTACCCAAAGAATCGAGACTTTAGGGTTAGAGATACAATGAGGAACGGCAAAAGTGTGGTATGTAAGACCCTATGCAGAGACGGTGGTCCGGTTTGGTAAGGAGAGACCATTTGTGGATCATACCACAACACTGGTTTGAAATGAATGTAGGAGGAGTGTGTCAAGGATGCTTCATGTCTCTCTTCATCAATGCTTTAAGGATGGGGCAACGCGTGAGGTGCAAGCGAACCATGGGACTTAACCAAGAAGAGACAGAATTGGCAAATGTCGCAGTTACAGTATGCAGATGATGCTGTGGTGTTAGGTGAATCAAAGGAACAGTACGACAGAACTGTCCCATTCAATACTGATAATCTATACACGAACTTCTACAATCATTTTTTCTTTTTCAGAGGTAGGAGGATCGAATTCCTTCTTTTCAGAGTATCCGTTTTCTGAAACTGGATCAAAATGTTGGTTCTATTCATCGTTTCCTACAAAATCTCCGCGGAAGTATACTTTCTCTCTACTAATTGAGTTTCATTGTACTAAACACCTTATGTTTTACTGTCTCGTCTTCTCGACGTATATAGATCAATGGTTTCGAATGCTATTACCATCTTATCGTCGATCGCCTTGTCATAGACCATCCGGTCTTCTGTTATCTGTCTCTCCCACGTACCACCATGTATAAACTCCCAGGACTCATTCATCCTCCTCACAAGTCATCAGTCCTCCCCCATCACCACACTCACCCCCTCTTCCCATTACTCAAGTCATTGCTCTACCCACATCCTCATTTTTCTCCTCATTATGACAGTCATCCGCTTCCCCTTCTGCTGAAGTCATCATCCATCTCCCCTGTTGAGTTCAGTCATCCATCTCCCCCCCTAAGCAAAAAGTCAACCATCTCTTCCCATCACTACAGCTAGTCGTCTCTTCCCATCACTACTGTCAGCCATAACCTCCTCCCCCCACACTCACCCATCTCCCCATTTGACGTCAGCCGGCTCCCTCTCACAAGAGTCAACCGTCTCATTCCTCACAAAGTTCAACCATCCCACTTCAGTCATCCGTCTCTCCCCTCACTACAATCATCCGTCTCTCCCCTCACTACAATCATCCCTCTCTCCCCTCACTACAACCATCCCTCTCTCCCCTCACTACAACCATCCCTCTCTCCCCTCACTACAACCATCCCTCTCTCCCCTCACTACAACCATCCCTCTCTCCCCTCACTACAACCATCCCTCTCTCCCCTCACTACACTCACCCGTCTCCCCCCCCTACTCACTACCAGAAGGCGCCTCTTCCCCTCAGAGCAGTGTGCAATCTTCCGTCTCTTCATTGATCTTTGCTAGGGCCGCAGACAGACACTCCGCCGTGTTAAATCATTCCAAGAAGAGAATTTATGGCCTATAATATTACCATAACTCATGCACATTGTTCATTACCTTGAGCTCCAGCCGTGCCTTCGTCATGCAGGAATATTTTAGGAGGATCCGTAAAAAACGATATTTTCTTTTTCTTTTCTTTCAGGAAATGAAGATTACTGCCAAGGGCTACTTTTCTCTATGAATATTTTCTTTGCGTTTGGTTCGCATCTACGGCTGTATATATAGTACTCGTAGCTTTCCTACTTATTCGTTGGTTCCTGCGTTAGCGATTGTAGGGCTAGGAAGAGACGTAGAAAATTTCTCATTTGATACACCCTCCCAAATTCAGAAACCTACGTCTGTAGTTCTCAATTGAATCTCGCACCAGCGCTGCGTCATCAGCAAACAGTAATTGAAACTTTCTCTAAGCCCCAGTCCTTCCACCCCAAGTAGACTGGGGACCTTCCCCTCTGTCCAAGATCTTTTCATTCACCTCCCTCACCACCCCAATTATGAACAGATTCATCAGCCATGGTGACATAACACTTCCCTGCTGCTGACGCTGCTTCTCATGGAACCACTTCCTTTCCTCTCTTTCTACTCGAACACACTTCTCACTCATATGATAAGAACTTATTGCGTCTAATAGCTATACTCCCACACTATATATTATCAACACTTTTAACAAAGCATCTCCATCAACCTTAATACAACCCTTTCTCAGATCTATAAATGCCACACCCAGATATTGCTTTTCTTCTGAGTATTTCCTACACAAAAATATTAAAGCAAATACCTAATCCACCTATCCTCTAACCACTCCTGAAACCACATAGTTCCTCTCCTACCAGGTGTGTTTTTCCTCCCTCCATTCTCTCTTTCACCACTTTCTCATAGAGCATACCAAGTAGAATTATCATTTACTTTTTTTTCCCTTCCCTTTATATAGTAGCACTATAGGGACATTCTGCCAAGCTCCAGGCACTTCAAGATCCATATATGAACTGAAAATCCAAACGATCCAGTCAGTAATATTGACACCACCTTCCTTAGGCAATTCTACTGCATTCCCATCCACTCCATTCACTTTGCCGCACTTCATCTTAGGTAAGGCTCTCATCACCTCTTCTCTTTTCACTAAACCACCAGCCATGATTCTCTGACTTCGCATACCTCCTCGTCCAAATCACCCTACAAATGCCCATCCTATCTTCGAACAGATTTGATATTCCTTCAGAAGACTCAGTCCGTTTCCTCTTCATCTCATTTCTCCCAACTGCAAATCGTTCTCCTCACGCTATTGACCTCAGTTCATTTTCTTTTTTTTTATTTTCCACAAACTTTTTGTTAATACCCTCTCATCGCAACTCTCATCTGATCTCTTTTTCTGTTTCTGCACTATCCTCTTGACCTCCTCCCTCTTTCTCTTGTACTTCTCCCAATCACACGCATCATTTCCCTGCCAATAGCACCCATAAACCTCTTTTGACTAAAACTTTTATCAAATACACTCTATTCTCTTTTGTTTGATCACCATGTAGCATGGCTTCAATTTTGTCCGGAAGTTCAAGTTTGGATGGGATATATTGGTGTGGCACATGGAATGTTGCTGGGATCAAAGAGTCAAAAGCACAGTCTCTCCTGTTCCTATTATTAAAGCTTCACGAGTTATCCATTCTCTTTGATGTCTCTATGGGTTTCCGTGGTGTAGTGGTTAGCGTTCCTAGCCTCGACGCATTCACGGGCCACCCAGGGTCGAGTGCATGGGTTTGAATCCTGGTTGCGGGGATTGGTCCACAGTCAACCCAATTGCTCATCTACCCCTAGGGATTGGTCGATGAAATGGATATATATTTGTGTGTGTGTGTGTGTGTGTGTGTGTGTGTGTGTGTGTGTGTTGGAAAACATCACAATTTTGCTCGTGATCAAATATATTCCTAAGAGTCCAAGGGGAAATGAAACACGTCAAATGGCGTCCTAGCTACGTCTCTTCGTTGTATATCAACTGACATATTCCTTTCTTGTATCTTCCCTGATGATGCGATTATCACTCGAAAGTGCACTTGGTAACTTAACGTGTTTCAATTCCCAGTGAAGTCATAGGAATATATATATATATATATATATATATATATATATATATATATATATATATATATATATATATATATATATATATATATATATATATATATATATATATATATATATATATATATATTATTTTATTTTATTTTGCTTTATCGCAAAATCGCGTGTGTGTGTGTGTTAATGAGATGGCTTTCATTAGCGTCTCACTTGCCTTTGCCGTCCCAGCTGACAAAAAAGCAGAAAAGAAAAAGAATATAATGGCCTAACACAGCTAACATAAATAGCACGCAATATCTTTTTTCTCTTGAATTATCCCCATGAAACTCATAGCTAAGTTTACCTTTGATAAACTGGCTTCCTCCAGACGCCGAGGATCTCTTTATACAAGGGATTGAATCCTTCTTGTATGCAGCACTTCTGTCACATTTGTTTTAAAACAATCCAACTCTTCACCTTCTTAAATCTACCTCAAAGTTCGACCCGCATCTCTATATCTTCCTTCTGTTTCACACCCTCACGTGCCTATATTTTAAGCTATATGAATTAACTAGCCATTGCATCACGCGATTGCTCTGTGGTAATTAGCACCCCCTTAAAAACTCAGATTCTCTTTTCTCATTCTTTTTCGTGTCTTTTATGTCCTTTATTGCAAACTTGGTATCTCGATATGGACTTTTTCCCGTTAATGGAACCTTTGACATTATAGCGAAACTTGGGGAAGAGAACATTTGGCTATCTCTTGAGGTGTCACTCTAAGGGTCTAACTTTACGGAATCAAAGTTCGCTGTAAAGGCAAAGAGTCATTTTCATCAATTAAGAAGGTCAAAGTCATCATAAGAGTCTGAAGTAGAAAGCGTGTGGGAGAATAGCTATGTTGGTGTAGTGTTTAGCGTTCCTGGCCGTGACGTATTCATGGGCCGCCCAGGGTCGAGCGCATAGGTTCGAAGTCAGGTTTCGGCAGTCGGTTCACGGTCAACTCAGCTGTTCATCCCCCTATTGGGGTTGGTCGATGAAATGGGTACCTGGTTTTTTCTTTTTTGTTTTTTTAATTTTCCAAAAGAAGGAACAGAGAGGGAAGCCAGGTGAGGATATTCCCTCAAAGGCCCAGTCCTCTGTTCCTAACGCTACCTCGCTAACGCGGGAAATAGCGAATAGTTTGAAATATATATATATATATATATATATATATATATATATATATATATATATATATATATATATTTTTTTTTTTTTTTTTTTTTTTTTTTTTATACTTTGTCGCTGTCTCCCGCGTTTGCGAGGTAGCGCAAGGAAACAGACGAAAGAAATGGCCCAACCCCCCCCATACACATGTATATACATACATCCACACACGCAAATATACATACCTACACAGCTTTCCATGGTTTACCCCAGACGCTTCACATGCCTTGATTCAATCCACTGACAGCACGTCAACCCCGGTATACCACATCGCTCCAATTCACTCTATTCCTTGCCCTCCTTTCACCCTCCTGCATGTTCAGGCCCCGATCACACAAAATCTTTTTCACTCCATCTTTCCACCTCCAATTTGGTCTCCCTCTTCTCCTCGTTCCCTCCACCTCCGACACATATATCCTCTTGGTCAATCTTTCCTCACTCATTCTCTCCATGTGCCCAAACCACTTCAAAACACCCTCTTCTGCTCTCTCAACCACGCTCTTTTTATTTCCACACATCTCTCTTACCCTTACGTTACTCACTCGATCAAACCACCTCACACCACACATTGTCCTCAAACATCTCATTTCCAGCACATCCATCCTCCTGCGCACAACTCTATCCATAGCCCACGCCTCGCAACCATACAACATTGTTGGAACCACTATTCCTTCAAACATACCCATTTTTGCTTTCCGAGATAATGTTCTTGACTTCCACACATTCTTCAAGGCCCCCAGAATTTTCGCCCCCTCCCCCACCCTATGATCCACTTCCGCTTCCATGGTTCCATCCGCTGCCAGATCCACTCCCAGATATCTAAAACACTTCACTTCCTCCAGTTTTTCTCCATTCAAACTCACCTCCCAATTGACTTGACCCTCCACCCTACTGTACCTAATAACCTTGCTCTTATTCACATTTACTCTTAACTTTCTTCTTCCACACACTTTACCAAACTCAGTCACCAGCTTCTGCAGTTTCTCACATGAATCAGCCACCAGCGCTGTATCATCAGCGAACAACAACTGACTCACTTCCCAAGCTCTCTCATCCCCAACAGACTTCATACTTGCCCCTCTTTCCAAAACTCTTGCATTTACCTCCCTAACAACCCCATCCATAAACAAATTAAACAACCATGGAGACATCACACACCCCTGCCGCAAACCTACATTCACTGAGAACCAATCACTTTCCTCTCTTCCTACACGCACACATGCCTTACATCCTCGATAAAAACTTTTCACTGCTTCTAACAACTTTCCTCCCACACCATATATTCTTAATACCTTCCACAGAGCATATCTATCAACTCTATCATATGCCTTCTCCAGATCCATAAATGCTACATACAAATACATTTGCTTTTCTAAGTATTTCTCACATACATTCTTCAAAGCAAACACCTGATCCACACATCCTCTACCACTTCTGAAACCACACTGCTCTTCCCCAATCTGATGCTCTGTACATGCCTTCACCCTCTCAATCAATACCCTCCCATATAATTTACCAGGAATACTCAACAAACTTATACCTCTGTAATTTGAGCACTCACTCTTATCCCCTTTGCCTTTGTACAATGGCACTATGCACGCATTCCGCCAATCCTCAGGCACCTCACCATGAGTCATACATACATTAAATAACCTTACCAACCAGTCAACAATACAGTCACCCCCTTTTTTAATAAATTCCACTGCAATACCATCCAAACCTGCTGCCTTGCCGGCTTTCATACAAACCTCCAATGGCCAGGATCGAACCCGGGACCCCCTGTGTAACAGGCGGGAATGCTACCCCTAGGCTATGATCGCCTATGATCATAGCCTAGCGGTAGCGCTCCCGCCTGTTCCACAGGGGTCCAGGGTTCGATCTTGGCTGTTGGAGGTTTGTATGTTCTATGAAGGTGCGCGTTCATATGCACTTCATTCGTATATATATATATCTATATATATATATATATATATATATATATATATATATATATATATATATATATATATATATATATATATATATATATATATATATATATATATATATATATATAGGGGAGAAAGAATACTTCCCACGTATTCCCTACGTGTCGTAGAAGGCGACTAAAAGGGGAGGGAGCTGGGGGCTGGAAATCCTCCCCTATCGTTTGTTTTTAATTTTCCAAAAGAGGGAACAGAGAACGAGGCCAGGTGAGGATATTCCCTCAGAGGCCCAGTCCTCTGTTCTTAACGCTACCTTGCTAACGCGGGAAATGGCGAATAGTATGAAAGAAAAAAAAAAAGAAAATATATATATATATATATATATATATATATATATATATATATATATATATATATATTTGATTAGGACTTCAGTTGCCCTTGCCGTCTTAGCTAATATTTAAAATTGGAGTATCTACGTATGAGGTTTGCTTATAGAGAACCACTGCACTAAACCGGGACCATATCTTGCAACTCATTCGAAAAACATGAATAGATGATGGTAAACACACACTACATTTAAAGTGAAAATAGAACTCTTAAAGTGTAATACCCCCACTGGGAGACAGTTCATTGATAATGGGTATTGTAAAGATATTATTAACCCAGTAAACCTGTTGTTCACAGACCAGTGCACTTGCAACATTGCTGGAGCAATGGTCTTAGGTTTCTAGGAGTGTCCTGGTGTCTTACAATGATCAAGACGTATGTGGTTCATAGTGAGTATGATGATGGTGTACATCGACCCCCTCATATGGTGCACAGTTACTGAACATGGACCACTCATTGTGAGCTGGTCGGTATATAATGAATATACTGGAGTTATGACAGACCTCATCAAACATAGACCACTCATTGTGATCCTGGTCGATATAACGAATATACTGGAGTTATGGACTGATGTGAACGAACCCTGGACCACTCATTGTGAGCTGGATGATATAACGAATATACTGGAGTTATGGCAGATATGAACGAACCCTTGACCTCTCATTGTGAGCTGGATGATATAACGAATATACTGGAGTTATGGCAGATGTGAACGAACCCTTGACCTCTCATTGTGAGCTGGATGATATAACGAATATACTGGAGTTATGGCAGATGTGAACGAACCCTTGACCTCTCATTGTGAGCTGGATGATATAACGAATATACTGGAGTTATGGCAGATGTGAACGAACCCTGGACCACTCATTGTGAGCTGGATGATATAACGAATATACTGGAGTTATGACAGATGTGAACGAACCCTTGACCACTCATTGTGAGCTGGATGATATAACGAATATACTGGAGTTATGACAGATGTGAACGAACCCTTGACCTCTCATTGTGAGCTGGATGATATAACGAATATACTGGAGTTATGACAGACCTTCACGAACTTGGAACATCAGAGGAAAATATGGAATATTCACACCAAGAACACAACATTTGCACAGAACGTGTTACACTCATCATAATGCACATTGCTTGTACAGTACTCATGTTAGATATGCGCTTTCATCAAGTAATGAACAGTTTTAGTGAATCGTTGATTTACTAATGAAAATAAAGATTTTGGAGTGAGTACTGAACACATAGTGACTATGGAGCTCTTTTGCCACAAATGTGAGAGATATCTTTATTTCTTTCTATATCTTCCTTCGTGCAAACTTTCTATACCACCTTGACTATAATCACTGAATTTTTTGTTGTTTGTTCTGAAATTTTGGAATTGTATATAATCATTTTCTTTTCCTTTGAAGTTAATTGATTCTAAATCATCTCGGGTCTCCTTAAAAGCTTTGACCTCAGTGGTGTAACCATTAGCCTTCTTGGCCATAACCCATTCATGGGACCGCCCATGGTCGAGTACATTGGTTCGAAGCCTAATTGGAGGATGAACACCTGGGATGACTGTGGACCGACTCCCGTGGTGTTTGGATGTCGGATTCCTGACGTAACAGGGTTGGAATCTCTTTTTCACTTTTCACTTTCAAGCCATTTTTAATTTATCCGCGTCGGATTCTAATTTTTACAGAATTTTGAATTGGAAGTTTTAAACAATGTATGGCCATTGTTTTGCAGTTTCAGTGATATGCCCTTGTGTTTTCCACACTAGTTCTCCATATTCTGTTTACAGTGATACTGTAAAAGACCATCTGTTTACACTGGTACTGTAAATGAGAATCTGTTTACAGTGATAATGTAAATGGGAATCTATTGACAGTGATACTGTAAATGAGAATATGTTTACAGTAATACTGAAAATGAGGATGTTTACAATGGCACTGTAAATCAGGATCTGTTTACAGTGGTATTGTAAATGAGAGTTTGTTTACAATGGTACTATAAATGAGACTTTGTTTACAGTGATACTGTAAATGAGATTTACTTTTTTATACATCTTGTGATATTCAGATTTCGCTATGATGTAAATTGCATCTAGATATTTCATTTTTGGTTGCTATGTTAAATAGGTATAGAATGTTGTCAGCAGATACACTCCATTTTTCATTCATATTTCTCATTCCAAACCTTCTCAAAGGACCGGGCCACAGTCGCTTTCCGCAAAACCTTCTTAAATTCCCTTTAAGTCAAGGAAAACTTAATTACCCTCAAAACACAAGGTGAACGGACATACAGCAGACGGGGCAGCAATAGACAAACAGAGAGTAAATGGGAATTGTCGTACACACGGCAAAAAAAGTATCTTACCACTTTGTGTGTGAAACAATATGACACACCGGACGAAAGATTGTGAGAAATGTCTATTAGTCTGGAATTGCATTGGTAGCCTTGCTTTCATGATGTTGTCATTTATCAATCGCTCAACATTATTATTTTCGATAACAAATATATATATTTATATATATATATATATATATATATATATATATATATATATATATATATATATATATATATATATATATGTATATATAATACTTCTTTGGAAATAACTATAAAGTGGGGCTGCTATAACCATTAACAGGTTTGTGCTACATCCACGCTTGCCAACCCTCCCGAGACCACACGAGTCGTAGTGATCATTTTCGAAATTCATCGGACTAATCCGGGAGACTTTCATCATTTTTTTCCTTATTTCATCGTGTTTACAAACCAAGAATAACTGGCCATCCCGAGTTGTACTTCAGTCCCGTCCCGGCCAGGCTTCAGGATGCAAAGACTGGTGAACTGAACTGTACTTGGATATCTCTCTCTCTCTCTCTCTCTCTCTCTCTCTCTCTCTCTCTCTCTCTCTCTCTCTCTCTCTCTCTCTCTCTCTCTCTCTCTAATCTCTTTTCTTTTTCTAATTTTCCCTTTCTTTTTCTTTCTTTTTATCTTTTTCTTCTTTTCTCTCTATTTTTCTCTTATTTTTCTCTTGTTTATCTCTCTCTCTCTCTCTCTCTCTCTCTCTCTCTCTCTCTCTCTCTCTCTCTCTCTCTCTCTCTCTCTCTCTCTCTCTCTCATTTTGTTATTATATTTCCCTTTCTAATTTTCTTTTTGTTCTTCCTTCTCTTGATCTTTTTCTCCTTTTTCTCTCTCTTTTTCTCTTAATTTTCTCTTGCTTACGCTCTCTCTCTCTCTCTCTCTCTCTCTCTCTCTCTCTCTCTCTCTCTCTCTCTCTCTCTCTCTCTCTCTCTCTCTCTCTCTCTCTCAACATCCTCCTCCCCCTCCTCCTTCTCCTCCTTCATGCAATATACACCTAAACCATCTTATCTTTCCCCTCCCCCAATCACCACCTCTTCTCTTCGTCCTTGACAAGCGTTTTATCCCATCATCCATTTTTCCTCGTTACAAATCACATCCCCCACTGCCCCTTGTCAGGTCTGAACTCCCTCCCCCTCCCCCATCTCTTTTTTTTTCACTTTTTAAAAGCAGGTTTTTCACCTCCTCAAAAGCACTTCAGATAATTATTTTCCGCTTCTCCTTTCCCCTTTGAGCTTGGCTGGTCGTGATAAGACTTTTATTCGTGCTTGGCGCCTTGAACATGAAAATGGATAGTGCAGAAGTGGCTCCGGATCAAACGTATTTTGGGAAAATGAATCAAAAGTTAAGTCGTGAATACAAATAATTCTCCCTCCTAAAAAAGAAAGCGTTTGAAGCGGTGACTTAACTGAAGATATGTCCATCAAAATGATTGTGAATGGAATAAGAGAAAGACATCTATAAGATGATGAAGAGTTAGAACGAAAAGAAAAAAAGATTATCAGATCATTATCAAGTTTTATTGATTCCCAACACCAGCCTGAAGTCGCAAGTCCTTCATAATGTTAGAGAGAGGAAGAGAAGGACGCAAGGAGGTTGAAGGAGAACCAGCAATTACAGTAACTAAGGAATCGGAAATGATATCAGCAAGAATATGTTTGTTTGTTATTCTATGTTAGCTGAGATTGCGTAAACAACTGAATACCTTAATCAAGGACGTCTTATTCACCCATTTTATGGACCAGCCCATAAGGGAAGGATGAACAGCTGGATTGACTGTGGACCAAATGCCGCGACTGGGACTCGAACCAGTGCCGGGTCGATCCCTGGCGGCCTGAGAGTGCTCCATGGTCAGGAACGTTAACCGCTACACAACTGAAGTCCGAACTGTGAAAACTCAGAGGGAGTGATGATAGTCTCTGTGTATTCGAACGTAGAATTAAGCTTTGGGTGTGTCCAGCTAAAGATATCCTTAACCATGCTCTTAAACCGAATCAAGCCAATCACACAAGACGAGCTATGAGCACAACGAAGTTAGCTTCAGTAAAGAAAGGTCGGCAAGTCATTAAATTTCCGCACGTACGTGGAATTATCAAAAGGAAAAAATAAGTGTGTGTGTGTGATCTGTGTTTCTTGATTTAGTAATACAGTTTAATATCAAGTAGTACAGCATTATGGAAACTCTCTAGATATATATCAAAAACAGCCAACGATTGTATCAGGGAGTGTACAGCAGCATAAATTATGAGGGACACTGGCCCGAAATAATGTTACGCGTATGGCCAGAGAGTATATCATATACGTTGTTTAAGATGGACCATATATATATAGTAGTACTATATATATATATATATATATATATATATATATATATATATATATATAGTACTATCTTCCTAACTTAAAAGTGTTAACGTGCTGCCTGGAACCATTTTACGTAGCCCCACCGTGTTTGAATTGCTAGTCATACTTTACCTCCCATGAAAATTAAGGTACTTGGCTGGTCTCGTCATCTTCCTCAGACATCACACACACACACACACACACACACACACACACACACACACACACACACACACACACACACACACACACACACACCTGTCTTACGTAATTCATTGATTCTTTTGCCATTCGTTCTCTTTCTCTTTCCTTCCTCACAATAATTCTTTTAATGTAAACATCACTGACTCCAGCAAACTAATGTACCCCTAAGTTCCATGCATCAGTGCAAAGAATCTCCGGTTTCCAGTCTGACTCTGCTACCAATGAGAAGGAAGGCTTAGTCCATTACAGTTCCGACCCACCCCAAGACCTTTGCCCCTCTAAGAGATCTGTCATTTTCTTAAATTCCATTTCACCAGCATTAATGGTATTTCTAGTCACGTGGTTTTTATTATTTTCTACTAAACACCAACTGACTCATACCTTTCTCTTGATATCTAACAACTCTCTGTGACCCATCTGTCGAGCTAATTTCTTTTAATGCTCCAGTTATGATCCTTACTCCCGATTACTCTTCAGGGAAGGGATCGAACCTCGTCTTAATACAAGTATGTCTCGAGACTCTTGACCTGGGAGAAGGTCAGTCTCTCAACGTTTGATATGTTCGTTTTTGTTTTTTATCTATATTGAAGGCTCCAGTCACGGAAAAAAATTCACATCAAGGCCGGGCCTTAATTAGAATATAAAGGGAATCATGAATCAGAAAAAGAAATGACAAGGGAAACTATTTACGAATTTTGGAGGAAGTGAAAACCCTGTCTTTTGAAATGTCCCAGGTCATACTTATTTGGAAAGACATGAGAAGGTACGGAGCACTAAAGTTTCGATGTGTTGGAAAAGAAGCAGGTATCAAAATGGCCTACCCTGGAGTTGCCGATAGCCACACAATAATCTCGTGACTCTGCAGCTTGCCGAGTATTGTGTGGTCTAGCTAGTGGTGTGGACACACTTCATCAATTTCTTTGTCTATCTAAATTCTCGCCATTACCATATACTTTCCTCTTATTCTCAAGCTGGGGATCCTCTACCTAGAAGACTTCACCATAGGGATTGGTTGAACTCTTCCCATGTAGATGACGTTTGAGATTGGAACTCTTCTGTTTTCCATTGTTAATGATCTGGAGCAAGTTATAACTCATAGACCAAATCGTCACGACCATTTTTCCAACAAACTGGATTTGCTTTTCAGCACAAATCTTACGAGCTGCAGCTATAAGATCTTGCCTTCGTTGTATATTATTAGTCTTTGAATCCCTCCATGAATTTCCATGTTCTCAAACATATGAAATAGAACAATCTTCTATCTGATCATCAGCATGAGCTCCATCGAAATTAGTCCTGCAAGGTATTTTTTCTACCTGTTTACTGCCTGGCGTGTTGTCTGAAGGAGTGGAGGGTCGGAAGAGCGCCTTTACTGTGTTATCCTTTTCTTGTAATGCTTTTCAGAGAACTCCAGATTTTTTTTTTTTCTTTGAGTTTTATTAAGATCAGACCACTTCGCTTGGACCTTGGGTTTGTGTGGAATATGTATCTACGTAACTAATGTCTGTTACTACCTCAGAGATACTTTGAAGACTTCTATGTTGTAGCCCTAGATATATCAAGAAAGTTTACACAGCGTATAGCATCGGGGTTTCATTCCAATCTGTCCTGTTTTGGCATTTTTTTCCTTCACTTTCTTTCCCTCAAATGTAACTTCCTCGTTGTTTAATCTATGTCGGTATTCGCCGATGGATCAACCTCTCCCTCTTTCCAGATCAACAGCGGCATCCCTCTGGGTTGATATCTGCATCCTACACTGTCTTACCTCCTTATCAGCGATTTATTTTTTCTCGTCTGCTGCAAGGGAGCAGCTCTGCTCTTGCGTCATCCCATTCACAAGAAATTAACATCTCCTCTCCCTCAGTGCGAGCGCATTCTCCACTTCGCTTAGCACGGTGGCCTGCTGAAATGCCCTGGCCTTCTCTTCCTCCCACTTACTAACCACCAACACCTCTCTTCCTGCAGGGCAAACCGATCCTCCATTCCCCTGAGCACGGCGTCCTGCTCAGTGGGAACAGTCTAGCCCTGAGGGGCGTGACCCGTCATCAGGCGGGGCCTTACCTCTGCGTCGCCTCAAACGTCGAGGGAGACGCCCAGAGCCCTCCTCTCAGCATATCCGTCAACTGTGAGTATTGATGACCATTTCTCAGCACAGCATGACACACCTGTCGTCCTCTAATGGATTATCTAGATCTGTGAAATGTGACACCAGACCACGAAAACTACATCATTAGACCTGACTATGTATCACCAGACCACGAAAACTACATCATTAGACCTGACTATGTATCACCAGACCACGAAAACTACATCATTAGACCTGGCTATGTATCACCAGACCACGAAAACTACATCATTAGACCTGGCTATGTATCACCAGACCACGAAAACTACATCATTAGACCTGGCTTTCTTTTTAGCGCAGTTTGTCTCGTTTTGCAAAGGGCCATTTTAAACAGAAATTACACAGAACCGATAAAGATGATCTGTTTCACGCCCCAAGTTTTCTAATTGTGTCTATGACTTCCTGAAAGTGCCCTTTGAGCGTTAAAAGTACGGGAATAATTTCTACTCAATCAATTCTCCTTTTATCTTTTTCAAAGTCACAGATCGAAACCCCCAGCAGCTTTTGCCAACAATGGCTCAGCTTAGATGAAGGGTCATATGGACTCTTACTTGCACCTTTCCTAGTTTTTACAAGAAAGCAGAATGCATAAAATCCTCTAACATTACATAGATTTCAAAACTGGAATGGGAAAGTAACTTAAAGGTTCATATGGACTATTATCAGCACCTCCTCTAGTTTTTACAGAAGAACAGAATGCATAACATCCTCTAACATTACATAGATTTCAAAACTGGAATGGGAAAGTAACTTAAAATCATCATTGTCATGTAATGTCAGACACAATGAGGCTATGGTACGTGAGAGCCATCAACAAAATATGTGCCTGCCTCTTACACAGGGGTCCCGGGTTCGATCCTGGCTGTTGGAGGTTTGTATGATGTATATATATATATATATATATATATATATATATATATATATATATATATATATATATATATATATATATATATATATATATATATATATATATATATATATATATATATATATATATATACATAAATATATATGTATATATATATATATATATATATATATATATATATATATATATATATATATATATATATATATATATATATATATATTTTTTTTTTTTTTTTTTTTTTTTTTTATTATACTTTGTCGCTGTCTCCCGCGTTTGCGAGGTAGCGCAAGGAAACAGACGAAAGAAATGGCCCAACCCCCCCCATACACATGTATATACATACGTCCACACACGCAAATATACATACCTACACAGCTTTCCATGGTTTACCCCAGACGCTTCACATGCCTTGATTCAATCCACTGACAACACGTCAAACCCGGTATACCACATCGCTCCAATTCACTCTATTCCTTGCCCTCCTTTCACCCTCCTGCATGTTCAGGCCCCGATCACACAAAATCTTTTTCACTCCATCTTTCCACCTCCAATTTGGTCTCCCTCTTCTCCTCGTTCCCTCCACCTCCGACACATATATCCTCTTGGTCAATCTTTCCTCACTCATTCTCTCCATGTGCCCAAACCACTTCAAAACACCCTCTTCTGCTCTCTCAACCACGCTCTTTTTATTTCCACACATCTCTCTTACCCTTACGTTACTCACTCGATCAAACCACCTCACACCACACATTGTCCTCAAACATCTCATTTCCAGCACATCCATCCTCCTGCGCACAACTCTATCCATAGCCCACGCCTCACAACCATACAACATTGTTGGAACCACTATTCCTTCAAACATACCCATTTTTGCTTTCCGAGATAATGTTCTCGACTTCCACTCATTCTTCAAGGCTCCCAGGATTTTCGCCCCCTCCCCCACCCTATGATCCACTTCCGCTTCCATGGTTCCATCCGCTGCCAGATCCACTCCCAGATATCTAAAACACTTCACTTCCTCCAGTTTTTCTCCATTCAAACTCACCTCCCAATTTACTTGACCCTCAACCCTACTGTACCTAATAACCTTGCTCTTATTCACATTTACTCTTAACTTTCTTCTTCCACACACTTTACCAAAGTCAGTCACCAGCTTCTGCAGTTTCTCACATGAATCAGCCACCAGTGCTGTATCATCAGCGAACAACAACTGACTCACTTCCCAAGCTCTCTCATCCCCAACAGACTTCATACTTGCCCCTCTTTCCAAAACTCTTGCATTTACCTCCCTAACAACCCCATCCATAAACAAATTAAACAACCATGGAGACATCACACACCCCTGCCGCAAACCTACATTCACTGAGAACCAATCACTTTCCTCTCTTCCTACACGTACACATGCCTTACATCCTCGATAAAAACTTTTCACTGCTTCTAACAACTTTCCTCCCACACCATATATTCTTAATACCTTCCACAGAGCATCTCTATCAACTCTATCATATGCCTTCTCCAGATCCATAAATGCTACATACAAATCCATTTGCTTTTCTAAGTATTTCTCACATACATTCTTCAAAGCAAACACCTGATCCACACATCCTCTACCACTTCTGAAACCACACTGCTCTTCCCCAATCTGATGCTCTGTACATGCCTTCACCCTCTCAATCAATACCCTCCCATATAATTTACCAGGAATACTTAACAAACTTATACCTCTGTAATTTGAGCACTCACTCTTATCCCCTTTGCCTTTGTACAATGGCACTATGCACGCATTCCGCCAATCCTCAGGCACCTCACCATGAGTCATACATACATTAAATAACCTTACCAACCAGTCAACAATACAGTCACCCCCTTTTTTAATAAATTCCACTGCAATACCATCCAAACCTGCTGCCTTGCCGGCTTTCATCTTCCGCAAAGCTTTCACTACCTCTTCTCTGTTTACCAAATCATTTTCCCTAACCCTCTCACTTTGCACACCACCTCGACCAAAACACCCTATATCTGCCACTCTATCATCAAACACATTCAATATATATATATATATATATATATATATATATATATATATATATATATATATATATATATATATATATATATATATATATATATATATATATATATTCCTATGAGTCCACAGGGAAATGAAACACGATAAGTTCCCAAGTGCACTTTCGTGTAATTATCACATCATCATGGGAGATACAAGAAAGAAATATAAGTCAGTTGATATACAAAGAAGAGACGTAGCTAGGACGCTATTTGGTAAACAAGTGACTTTTTTAATGTAAATGTTGCCTTTAGCAACAATAATACTATAAAGAATATCTTAATCAGGAATTCACCAGAAAATTCTCTTGGATGCATCTATAAAGTGCCTTTTGGAAATTGTGATAAATTTTGTTGGTCAGACTGGTAAGGATCTTTCTGTTAGACTTATGCAGCATAAATATAGTATAAGAACGGGACAATAATCAAATGCCTTGTTTAATCACGATAAAAACTATGATCATTGTATTGACTGGAGTAACGCCATATCAGTTATTAACTCTAACTCTATTACCAAGAGAAATATCATTGAATCTTCTATTATTGAATACACAAAGAATTATAATCTTAATATTAGTGATGGTCTATACAAATTAGATACCTTAATTGTTGATAAAATTTGTAAAATGATAAGTTTATGAACACTCGTTGTATGTTTTGGACAATCACATGTTTACCAAATAGCGTCCTAGCTTCCTCTCTTCGATGTATATCAACTGACTTATATTTCTCTTTTGTGTCTTCCGTAATGATGTGATTACTACACGAAAGTGCACTTGGGAACTTATCGTGTTTCATCTTCCCCGTGGATTCACAGGAATATATATATATATATATATATATATATATATATATATATATATATATATATATATATATATATATATATATATATATATATATATATATATATATATATATATATATATATATATATAAGGTTCTCGCCTATTGGCATTCCCTCCTGTACATCAGCTGGCAGGAAAAGGCCAATATGGAATACCAAATATCGGGTGAAGGATTATATTGCATAAGATAAACGATGAAAAGCTGTTGCTGCTCCACATCCTGTGGAAGAAATACCTTAATCGCTTTCCCTTAGACAAAGGCAAAAGCATGAAATATATCTGATGTTGCTGATCACGTTTATGCAAGGTTATATCTTTCTTTTTTATCAAATAAATGAGACAGTTTGAGCGTTTATCTATGTGTTATAATTCGTTTTTCTTTTTTTGTCAGAGTTTTAGCAAAATTCTAACGTCATTTTCCTTCTAGACTATACAGTATTTTATGGCTTTTGTTATTTCTTCAGAGTCTCGTCTTTTTCCTTCTAAACTATACAGTATTTGGAGGACTTTTGTTATTTCTTCATAGTCTCGTCTTTTGTTTTTCTCAGAGATAAATGATCTTAGGGTATTAAAATCTTCCTTCATGATGATATGAGTGACAGAACAACTCATGTCATTTTTTTCTCATTATTCATTCTGAACTCCCTTCGTATCTGATCAAGTTTGAGAAGTGAAGAACGTTATTTCGAAATGTGCTCTAACGATTTGTCATAACCCCAGGTTAACCCACTAACTTCAAATTTCTATATCTAATTAAGGATGGGACAAGTATGTGTCTATAGCAGTCGCTCTTGTCACCTGCAGATTAATTTTCTAATTGTCTTTGAATCATGGACTAATTGATCATGAAACGATCAACCGTTTTCTTTTACCTCTCCTACCTACTTTCTAAGGCAAATTCTGAGGTTTCAATCAGGTTACTGAACCCTTTGGTCTACAAGACAGTCCCAGATCTGTGTCCAACATTCTTGTCCTGCGATTTAATTCTGCTTAATAAGTTCTGTCTTTCTGTCTAAATCGCCAGGATGAATGACTCTCAGTTTCATTCATTACATACGTAATCAGGGGAACTTAGACAAGGACGATGGAGATACTGGTTAATAGTTATATATATATATATATATATATAAAAATATATATATATATATATATATATATATATACACGAACAAAGTGCATATGAACGCGCACCTTCATAGAACAAACAAACCTCCAACAGCGATCATAGCCCAGCGGTAGCGCTCCCGCCTGTTACACAGGGGTCCCGGGTTCGATCCTGGCTGTTGGAGGTTTGTATGTTGTGATATATATAAATATATATATATATATACCCGAGCCAGCTACCTATCTTATCAGCCTACCCCAAAGAGTTGGATGAACTGTCAGGTTGACTGTAGACCGACTGCAGCAACCAGGATTCGAACCTATGCGTTCGACCTTGGGCGGCCCATGAATCCGTCAAGGTCGGGAACTCTAACCGCTACACCACGGAAGTCCATCAATGCTTTTAAGGTGCAAAGGAATACAAGAGAATTCAAACAGCAGTAAACCAGCACTGGATCCGCTCGAGGCTGTTTATGATAGTGGATGATATAAGACACTGGTTGATCAGTATGGTAAGAGTAGAATGATATACATATTTAAACTAGAAAAAGATACTGTAATCTTTTCATGCAAGAATAGAAGTGCAAAGCTTTCACAGTCGTGGATCTGAAGCGTTGTATTTATGAAGTCTATAACGAAACGTATCTGTGGTACTACTTTCAACTACTCTAATTAGTAAAGCATTCCATATCCTAATAGAACTTCGTTATATATATCAAATAATTACACAAGTTTCCTTTAATTTCCTTACATTAATCCAAAAAAAATCCAAAATTTTTTTCTTTAATTGTGTCATATTTATCAAAACAATTAAAAATAATTTTCCTTTAAGATCGGTACATTGATCAAAACAATTTCACATATCTTCCTTTACTTCGTTATACACGAATTACCCTTTAACTTTGCCTCGCTTCTCAAATTACCTTCACGAATGTCTCGATTCGTTTTCCACGAACTTCGAAAAGTACAGACGATTTTGCCTGGCACGAAACCATCCCTGGGGTCTGTTGAAGGAAACCTGAAAATCCTCCTGTTGTATGTGATCGCTTCACCTCCTCATCCTCCACTCTTGGGCGAAATCTGTCCTCTGTCCTTAGCCTAGTTATATTTCATGAGATTAGATCATTGTTTTCAGTCTAGTCTGTCAGATGAGATCTAGCCATTGTCTTTAACCTAGTGGGTTGAATTTGGTTGCCGTCTTTAATATGGTGAGTTGAATTTGGTAACCGTCTTTAACCTAGTGGGTTGAATTTGGTTGCTGTCTTTAATCTGGTGAATTGAATTTGGTAACTGTCTTTAACCTAGTGGGTTGAATTTGGTTGCTGTCGTTAATCTGATGAGTTGAGTCTGGTAACTGTCTTTCACCTAGTGGATTGAATCTGAGTGCTCTCTATGACCTAGTGGGTTGAATCTGGTCGCTGTCTATGGCCTAGTGGGTTGAATCTGGTCGCTGTCTATGACTTAGTGGGTTGGATCTGGTCGCCATTTTTAACCTATTGGGTTAAATATAGTGGGATGACTATAATATAGTGGTTAGGTATAGTGGGATGACTATGATATAGTGGTTAAACATAGTGGGATGACTATGATATAGTGGTTAAGTATAGTGGGATGACTATAATATAGTGGTTAGATATAGTGGGATGACTATAATATAGTGGTTAGATATAGTGGGATGACTATGATATAGCGGTTAAATATAGTGGGATGACTATAATATAGTGGTTAGATATAGTGGTATGACTATAATATAGTGGTTAGATATAGTGGTTAAACATAGTGGGATGACTTTGGCCACTGTCTTAAACCTTAAAGGTTGAATCTGGTCGTTGTCTATAGCGTAATCAGTTCTTTCCTCTGCAGTTGTACTGACACAGGAACTGTCAAAATTTTTTTGACGCAGTTGAGAGTGCAATGTCGGCTCTCTATCGTCTGTATATGGCGGTATCCGAACAGTTTATATGTTATTCTTATATACTGCCCCTATGAACTCATCTTTCATCAGTGGGCATAGGTCTCCTGCGCCAAAGAGATGTATCAGGTGTTACAGTAATTCTTTTTGTCTTATTCATCTTTTCATTTAAACAGTTGCCAACTAGTTTCCTAGGCCATTGATCATTAAGTTTATCACTGGATAATCGATGTTGTAAACATTACATTCCTTTTCGTAGATGTTTTGATCAAGCCAGGCAGCCACTGAGGTAGGTAACGTTATGCTTCGTCATTTAAACAGATATTTTAAACGCTGGCCTCTTGGATGAGAATCAAAAAGGCCCCATCAGCATTGGACGAATAGAGTGACGAAAAAATTCATCCAGATAATCGAAATGTTTATTTACCTCTTCTACTGTTTGCGTGCTTCTTGCGACCATGAGAGAGGTTTAATCTCTGCCATCTCTCATTCTTTCATCTACAGACTTCATATAGTTCTCCTCCCGTCTTGACTTCTACCAAGACCACTACTATTCTTTTCCTCGTCCTTTTTTTTTTATCATCTGTCCCCTTCTTCCTCTTCATTTCCTTTCTTTTTTCCCCCATTTCTTTCCTTTCCATTCCTCCTCTCTCTGCTCTTCAACTTCTTCATCCCCAGCAACACTTTTCATCTTTTTCCTCTTACCTCTTTTCATTATCTTTCACCTCGGTCTTTCCCTTATAATCCTCTCCTGCACTCTCTCTCTCTCTCTCTCTCTCTCTCTCTCTCTCTCTCTCTCTCTCTCTCTCTCTCTCTCTCTCTCTCTCTCTCTCTCTCTCTCTCTCTCTCTCTCTCTCTCTCTCTCTCTCTCTCTCTCTCTCAATTTCTGTTCTTTTTCACCCAACTTCATTTCTCCTACCCACTTCTTCGTCCTTTCGCCGTCTACATATTTTTTTTTCCACTCCACATCTCATCTCTTCTCTTGTCTCACCCTTCCCATCTCATCCTAATTGCCTTATTTGCCCCTCACACACACACCTTTTCTCTCCTCCATTTCCTTCCTTAATCACACTAACCACTCACACCTTTAGTGGGTCTTTGTACAGAAAATCACCATAATCTCTCTGAGATGATTACAGCCTGTTGGCACAAATGTTCCAACCACAGTAGAGCTTGTAAACCTTCCTCTTCATCATCAACATCTGGTTTACAACATTGCTGTGCTAACTACTCGACCCAATATGTATATATATATATATATATATATATATATATATATATATATATATATATATATATATATATATATATATATATATATATATATATATATATATATATCTTTTTTTTCTTTTTTTCTTTGATACTTTTCGCCATTTCCCGCGTTAGCGAGGTAGTATTAAGAACAGAGGACTGGACCTTTGAGAGAATATCCTCACCTGGCCCTCTTCTCTGTTCCATCTTTTGGAAAATTAAAAAAAAGGTAGCGAGGTAGCGCTAGGAAAAGACACCAAAGGCCCCATTCGTTCACACTCAGTCTCTAGCTGTCATGTAATAATGCACCGAAACTACAGCTCCCTTTCCACATCCAGGCCCCACACAACTTTCCATGGTTTACCCCAGACGCTTCACATGCCCTGGTTCAATCCATTGACAGCACGTCGACCCCGGTATACCACATCGTTCCAATTCACCCTATTCCTTACACGCCTTTCACCCTCCTGCATGTTCAGGCCCCGATCACTCAAAATCTTTTTCACTCCATCTTTCCACCTAAAATTTGGTCTCCCACTTCTCCTCGTTCCCTCCACCTCTGACACATATATCCTCTTTGTCAATCTTTCCTCACTCATTCTCTCCATGTGACCAAACCATTTCAAAACACTCTCTTCTGCTCTCTCACCACACTCTTTTTATTTCCACACATCTCTCTTACCCTTACATTACTTACTCGATCAAACCACCTCACACCACATATTGTCCTCAAACAACTCATTTCCAGCACATCCACCCTCCTGCGCACAACTCTATCCATAGCCCATGCCTCGCAACCATACAACATTGTTGGAACCACTATTCCTTCAAACATACCCATTTTTGCTTTCCCGAGATAATGTTCTCGACTTCCAAACATTCTTCAAGGCCAGATCCACTCCCAGATATCTAAAACACTTTACTTCCTCCAGTTTTTCTCCATTCAAACTTACCTTCCAATTGACTTTACCCTCAACCCTACTGTACCTAATAACCTTGCTCTTATTCACATTTACTCTTAACTTTCTTCTTTCACACACTTTACCAAACTTAGTCACCAGCTTCTGCAGTTTCTTACATGAATCAGCCACCAGCACTGTATCATCAGCGAACAACAACTGACTCACTTCCCAAGCTCTCTCATCCAGAACAGACTTCATACTTGCCCCTCTTTCCAAAACTCTTCATTCACCTCCCTAACAACCCCATCCATAAACAAATTAAACAACCATGGAGATATCACACACCCCTGCCGCAAAACTACATTCACTGAGAACCAATCACTTTCCTTTCTTTCTACACGAACACATGCCTTACATCCGCGATAAAAACTTTTCACTGCTTCTAATAAGTTTGATCCCTGGGGATAGGGGAGAAAGAATACTTCCCACGCATTCCTCACGTGTCGTAGAAGGCGACTAAAGGGGACGGGAGCGGGGGAGCCAGAAACCCTCCCCTCCTTTTTTTTTAACTTTCTAAAAGGTGAAACAGATATATATATATATATATTCCCATGAATCCTCTTGGAATTAGGGAAGATACAAGAATGAAATATAAGTCAGTTTATACACAACGAAGAGACGTAGCTCGAACACATGAAGCAGATCATATCGATTCACTTCGAGACGCTGAGGATTCGAAGCCTGGTACGCTAACCACTGACCCACGAGACGACAATAGTTCTCCATCTCAGACCATCCAATGGTCCATAAGATTTCTCCTTCACATTACGTGACCTGAAGAGCCAGAAAATTCTGTTGAGCTTCTGCTGCCTCGTGGTCCACTTGTTAGCGTACCGGCCTGCTATAAGGAAGGACAGGGTTTCGAATCCTAGGCATCTTAGAACATGTAATGTTCACTTGTGAATCAGTCTAAACGATTTCACAGCTGCACGTCCGAGAATCGAACCCTGGTCACCGAGATTGGCAGGCGGACAGCTTGTCCCTGGACGGCAGGTGAGCCTAAAGCTTGTCTTTCCTAAGCTTCTACAGGTACGTTTTAAGCTTATCTGCAGCTCAGTGGTAAGCGGCTCGTCTGCCATTATCGATGCCCTGGGTTGGATATCCAGGCTGTTGCGGAGGTCAAATTGTTTATATCGATTTATATATCAGCATTACCGAGATGCCCATTAATCATTTTGCACCGTCCTTGGCACCAGAGTGTGGGCGGCCTTTTTCACCCAACGCTTAATGCTCTCGATCGCCCGGGTTCAATTCTCGGGTAAGCAATTGTAAAATCTTTTGTATTGATTATATATATATATATATATATATATATATATATATATATATATATATATATATATATATATATATATATATACATATATATATATATGTATATATATATATCCCTAAGGATAGGGGAGAAAGAATACTTCCCACGTATTCCCTGCGTGTCGTAGAAGGCGACTAAAAGGGAAGGGAGCGGGGGGCTGGAAATCCTCCCCTCTCATTTCTTTTAATTTTCCAAAAGAAGGAACAGAGAAGGGGCCCAGGTGAGGATATTCCCTCAAAGGCCCAGTCCTCTGTTCTTAACGCTATCTCGCTAATGCGGGCAATGGCGAATAGTATGAAAGAAAAGATATATATATATATATATATAATATATATATATGTATATATATATATATATATATATATATATATATATATATATATATATATATATATATATATATATATATATATATATTATCCTCACATGGAGAGAATGAGTGAGGAGAGATTGACAAAGAGGATATATGTGTCAGAGGTGGAGGGAACGAGGAGAAGTGGGGGACCAAATTGGAGGTGGAAAGATGGAGTGGAAAATATTTTGAGCGATCGAAGTCTGAACATGCAGGAGGGTGAAAGGCACGCAAGGAATAGAGTGAATTGGAACGATGTGGTATACTGGGGTCGACGTGCTGTCAATGGATTGAACCAGGGCATGTGAAGCGTCTGGGGTAAGCCATGGAAAGTTCTGTGAGGCCTGGATATGGAAAGGGAGCTGTGATTTCGGTGCACTACACATGACAGCTGACTGAGTGTGAACGAATGTGGCATTTTGTCCTTTCCTAGCGCTACCTCGCGGAGGGAGGGAAGATGCTATTTTATGTCTGGCGGGGTGGCTACGGGAATGAATGAATGCAGCAGGTATGAATTATTTGCACAAGTTTGTGTATGTATATATATATATATACATTAAAACGTATAAGTATGTATATATGCATGTGTGGTCGTGTATTTATACACATGTGTATGTGGGTGGCTTTGGCCATTCTTTCGTCTGTTTCCTTGCGCTACCTCGCTAACGCGGGAGACAACGACAAAGTACAATAACATCCCTGACCAGTCTTAGGGGATCGTTAGAGAAAAAAAAAACTTAATCGTACAGAGGACAAATAATAACAAATTAGACCAGACAAATACAAATATAGAGAGCTAACTGCTGCATTGCCTGTTCATAAACGTTGAAGTGTAATAACGGTGGGAATCTCGTTACTTAGTGCCATAATGCATTTAATGATAGCACGACAGTACGTGTAGCAATACTTGGTGTTACGAGTTCACAGTCTGACATTACGACATAATAAAAAGTCATTAATGGCCATTATTCACCACTGGTGACCTCCCCAGCTGAGTACATGAGTACACGAGAGTTATGTGGGTAAACGAATTATTGATAGTCACGAGTTATGTGGATAATGAATTATAGACAGTTACGAGTTAAATGGATAATGAGTTATAGACAGTTACGAGTTCTGTGGATAACGAATTATAGACAGTCACGAGTTATATGGATAACGAATTATAGACAGTCACAAGTTATATGGATAACGAATTATAGACAGTCACGAGTTATATGGGCAACGAATTGTAGATAGTCACGAATTATATGGGTAACGAATTATAGACAGTTACGAATTATATGGGTAACTAATTATAGCCAGTCACGAGTTATGTGGATAACGAATTATAGACAGTTAAGAGTTACAAGGTAACGAATGATGGACAGATACATATGACGAGGTAATGCATTATGGACGGGAACCGGGGTCAACACCCGTCTCTCTCTCTCTCTCTCTCTCTCTCTCTCTCTCTCTCTCTCTCTCTCTCTCTCTCTCTCTCTCTCTCTCTCTCTCTCACTGGTAAGTGACAGACACAGATCATGACATTAATGACGCCAATGAGAGACATCGAACCAAAAGAACAGAACAGAAATGTATGACACGTTCTTCGAGTGATGACAGACTTGAAGAAAACGAAGACTGACGGAGCCGATTGTGTGTGTGTGTGTGTAGAGAGAGAGAGAGAGAGAGAGAGAGAGAGAGAGAGAGAGAGAGAGAGAGAGACCGTGTTATCAGTGTAGGGATGGGGTACAAGACGTTACCTTGGCTTCATTAATAACCAGCTGCCAAGCTTATGTAAGAGGCTTCACCGATTTTGTCTTCCACATAATGAGCATCATGACTTTGATGTTGCAAAGTCACATGCGTTTCATTATGGATTCTATTTTTCTTTTTTTTCAGTGCGCCTGGGTTGGGTGCAGTCCTTCTTCCATCTTCCAGCCTGGTAATTACACTCGGCTTCTCTGCCTCTACACACACACACACACACACACACACACACACACACGTATATATGGGCCTACATGGGTTCAATTATTTGGGTGTGGCAGTTGGCCCACGCCTGACCCAAGGTGTTCATCTTTCCTTGGGGGCTGGTCGATGAATGGGTACATCTGGCTTAGGTTGGAGTGTGTGTGTGTGTGTGTGTGTGTGTGTGTGTGTGTGTGTGTGTGTGTGTGTGTGTGTATACAAGGTTGTGAAACGGGGCAATACGAGTGTGAAACACAAATACACCCACACACACATGATCAAGAAATGTGGTCCCACGGCCATAGACCTCTCCCCGCTCTCTGCACACACACACACACACACACACACACACACACACAAACACACACACACACACACAACACACACACACACACACACACAACACACACACACACACACACACACACACCACAAAACCATTGAGATTTCAAACAATAATGGTGAAGTACATTAGACATGGATCTGTTTTATGATATTTCTGGAGATAGAGAAACCAGAGGACATAACAAGTTATCAAGAGAGAAACTTGATGACAAAGATATAAAAAGGTACTTTTATGGGATAAAGGAGGCGGATAAATGGAATAAATGAACGAGGGAGAAAAGGTACTTTTATGGGATAAAGGAGGCGGATAAATGGAATAACTGAACGAGGGAAAAAAGGTACTTTTATGCTATAAGGGAGGCGGATAAATGGAATAAATGAACGAGGGAGAAAAGGTACTTTTATGGGATAAGGGAGGTGGATAAATGGAATAAATGAACGAGGGAGAAAAGGTACTTTTATGGGATAAAGGAGGCGGATAAATGGAATAACTGAACGAGGGAAAAAAGGTACTTTTATGCTATAAGGGAGGCGGATAAATGGAATAAATGAACGAGGGAAAAAAGGTAATTTTATGGGATAAGGGAGGTGGATAAATGGAATAAATGGAATAACTGAACCAGGGAAAAAGGGTAATTTTATGCTATAAGGGAGGCGGATAAATGGAATAACTGAACGAGGGAAAAAAGGTAATTTTATGTGATAAGGGAGACGGATAAATGGAATAAATGAACGAGGGAAAAAAGGTAATTTTATGGGGTAAGGGAGGCGGATAAATGGAATAACTGAACGAGGGAAAAAAGGTAATTTTATGGGTTATGGGAGGCGGATAAATGGAATAACTGAACGAGATATAAAAGGTACTTTTATGGGGTAAGGGAGGTGGATAAATGGAATAACTGAACAAGGGAAAAAAGGTACTTTTATGGGATAAGGGAGGCGGATAAATGGAATAAGTGAACGAGAGATAAAAGGTACTTTTATGGGATAAGCGAGGTGGCTAAATGGAATAACTGAACCAGGAACAAAAGGTAGTTTTATGGGATAAGGGAGATGGATAAATGGAATAACTGAAAGAGAGATAAAAGGTACTTTTATGGGATAAGGAAGGTGGATAAATGGAATAACTGAAAGGGGAAATGATAAATGTAAACAGAATATAAAGGATATAGGGTAGTAGACATTGTGCACAAGGATGTAGGGTAATAGACATTGTTCAAAAGATGAAGCACCTACGAGTGTAAAAATCCCTCCTTCGAACAGTTTAAAACAGCTATTTACAATTAGGTAATCATACAAGAACCTTCGTGGTGCAGTGGTTAGCGATACAGCATATTACTCTAAAAGCCCTGGGTTCGAATCGTAGTCGGGGCAGCTAGGCTCATAGTCGACCCATCTGTTCATCCTCCTCTTTTGTTCTTGATGGTGAATTTATACCTGCCGTGAACCAGTGTGTGTACGTGTGTGAATGTATAAGGTTAAGAGACTAGGGAAAAGCAAGTGCAGAACTCACTTCCAACGATATACTCACTTCCAATGATATACTCACTTCCAATGATATACTCACTTCCAATGATATACTCACTTCCAACGATATATCAGCAGCGATCACAAACGGAAATCGTACTTATAGACTTGTTGGGATGGTGGAAGATTAATGATCAGTGTAAGAGTCCAAGCTTGTGTTCAGAGCAGAGTCAAGGAGATATCCCCCTCTTGATAGGTAGGGAGAGAAAAGATGTGGAAGGGTAGCGATATCAGATTGGGTAAGAGAGAGAGAGATTGGGGGGTCCTTCTGGGTTAGTCATTAGACCAACACTGTTTCTCATCTGTGTGAAAGATTTGTCGAACAAAGTAGAATGGTACATGCAGATGGTGTCAAAATCATACAGAGAGAGAAAGAGAGAGAGAGAGAGAGAGAGAGAGAGAGAGAGAGAGAGAGAGAGAGAGAGAGAGAGAGAGAGAGAGAGAGAGAGAGAGAGAGAGAGAGAGAGAGAGAGAGAGAGAGAGAGAGAGAGAGAGAGAGAGAGAGAGAGAGAGAGAGAGAGAGAGAGGGACCGGAAAACATTGCATGGGAAACCATGTCTTGGAGTACAATAACTACACAAACTTAAAACTGGAAAGTACACAAAGTCGTTAGGCTAAGATAGGATTCAACACATGAATAAAAGTTCCGTTATTAAGTGAAATGAATCACAGGATTCTTAATGTTGAGAACTGAATCAGGGTAGAATATTTGCCTCTGTGAGACCAGGTGTATGAGCCAATGAGGCAGGCAAGGTATATATTTATATATTATTTATTATTTTGCTTTGTCGCTGTCTCCCGCGTTAGCTAGGTAGCGCAAGGAAACAGACGAAAGAATGGTACAACCCACCCACATACACATGCATATACATACACGTCCTCACACGCACATATACATTCCTATACATTTCAACGTATACATATATATACATACATAGACATATACATATATACACATGTACATAATTCATACTTGCTGCCTTTATTCATTCCCGTCGCCACCCCGCCACACATGAAATGATAACCCCCTCCCCCCGCACGTGCGCGAGGTAGCGCTAGGAAAAGACAGCAAAGACCACATTCGTTCACACCCAGTCTCTAGCTGTCATACATAATGCACCGAAACCACAGCTCCCTTTCCACATCCAGGCCCCACAAAACTTTCCATGGTTTACCCCAGACGCTTCACATGCTCTGGTGCAATCCATTGACAGCACGTCGACCCCGGTATACCACATCGTTCCAATTCACTCTATTCCTTTCACACCCTTCACCCGCCTGAAGTAAAATACTTACGAAGATGTAAACACTGTATGTTAGATCAGAGGTGGGATATGCTGTAGAAGTCTTGTCTCCTCTTGAGACTGGTGGAAATGGTCCTCAAGAACGAAAAAGGTTAAATGAACGACAGAAGAAGAAGGAAACCCAAGATACAGCTATTTTGTGGATTAAAAAGGTGTCGAAGTCAACATGGCCACGTATAATTTTTCTCAAAAATGCAGGAGCTTCGTGAACAAGCATTTGTTCAACAAAAGTTTTGAACACGATGAACTGAGTACCTGTGGTGTTTCATCTGCCAGATCTCCATCTGTAGATGCGAAAAGGAAGAAAGCAAGTGGAAATAATAAGAAAAAATGAAACTTTTAAGACTACATGAGAAAAATTGCAAATATGAGAAGTGTGGCTCAACGAATGTTAAGCTAACTTCCACTACGTAGAAATACCTGAGAAACAGACGAGAACGTACGAAACAGATGAGAACACACACACCTTTTCAGCACTCCACCCAACCCTACGTAACACACCTTCAGTTTGAAGAACAGAACACAGATAGAAAGACCATTGCCACTTGGAGGATGAATGTCAGTAGACCGTCAGCAAACTCGGGGGACGAGTGTCAGTAGACCGTCAGCAAACTCGGGGGACGAGTGTCAGTAGACCGTCAGCAAGCAGTTAGCGTTCGTGATGAGTGGGACTATATACAGGGTCCCACTCCATAGCGGGATGCCTCGATATACAGTCATAAACCACCAGCAACTACTGCCATAAACCTACACTAAAATGCAGGGATATCGCCAATTTTACCCCCTCTCGATCGTTAAGTGGGCCAATAGTGTGATAGGCTTCTGCGCCTATGCTCCAACGATTCAGCAATGGCGAAACAGTGAACTTTCAAAATGATTTTTTTTTCCCCATAGTAACTGCATACAATAAGTCGGGTAATTTGCCGATATCAAGGATTTTGAAAAAAAGGGGAAAATAGAAAAAGAAAAAAAAATAATACAGGCTTAAATGCACTCATATTTACCTAGATGTACAAAGTTGATGATATTTCTAGCATTTTTGGCAAGGCTTCTAGCTAATTCAGGGAAATTACATTAGATCATTTTCAGTCAAGTGCTGCAATGTCGTTAAATATAATATAGCAACACCATTTTGTGGCCGTAATATCACTGATCGTTTCGCGCTGTGATTATATCTGCACCTAAGTGCTTCGATCTTATATATCAAGGGTAAATTGACCTTACCTATGCCAGCAACACACGCTATTGCAGATGGGGAAGTGGTAACGACGAGGTAATGAGGATAAGGTGGAAGATAAGGGATATTTGGGACGATAGAATATACGGAGTGAGGGTAATTATGAATGGTTGGGTGAAAAGAAAAGAGGTGAAGAAAACCTTGCGTATGATGAAGTGTGGAGTGTGGGAGTGGATGTGACAGCAGTTAAATTTCTCAAAGAAGAGGGTTATTGTGTTGTTCATTAGTGAGTCCGGACTTTCACTGTATATAATATGGCTCAATATGAGGTGCCTTATGACTCGTGGAATGCATGTGTAGTGCCATGACATAAAGACAAGAGGGACACCAGTGAATGCGTGAATCTTGAGGTATAAAAGTCTACTGATATACCAGGGAGGTTGTATGAGGGAGTGATGGTTCAGAGGGTGGTGGTATGCACAGAGTATCAGACTGGAAAGGAGGAGTATTGTGGCTTTACAAGTGATAAAGGATGTATGGGCGCGGTGGTTTCTTGAAGAAGATTTACGAGAAATACTTGGATAAAGAGAGTGATCTGTAAACGGCATTTATGAATCTAAAGAAAGCTTATGGTATGGTGTATCGAGATGGCTTGTCGCAGGTGTTTCTTATGTGTGGCAGGATGTCTCATAGAAACAGCGGAAGTTTTTACTGACAGAGTATGGCATGTGAGCGAGGAGGAAGAAAGGAGGAAGGGTGGTTACAGTGGGTTTCTCTAATCGCAGTGGTCTGCAGAATAATGGAAAAGACGATGGGAAAGTAAATGGATTACTACTAGGAAGGGAGAAGCGACTTCAGAGAAAGAAAACGCGATTTCAAGAAAAGATCAAACGTAATAGATCTCTTAGCCATCTATGAAGGTTGGGTGGGTCGTGTACATCTGTACTGGCTGGAACACAGACACTGATCCACACTGAAGATTGGTGGAGTCGATGGGTCTTCAAGTAGCATTGCTGAGGAGACTTCGACTGATAGAATATCACGTCTGTGGAAAGGACCATCGGCAAGCTGCTTGTCATAGGAGAGGAGTCTTCTTCAAATGTTCTGGGAGTCAGTACTGGCGTGCGTCAAGGTTAGGTTCTGGGACCATAGCTCTTCTCAATGTCTGTAATGTATGTACAAAGAAAGGGAGTGTTGAACTGATAGATAAAGATATAAACAGAGTGATAAAGAAGAGGAACAAGAGATTGGAGATGGGGTTTGGAAGACGCCATAACAAGGGAGTGTTGAACTCAAAGATAAAGATATAAACAGAGTGATAAAGAAGAGGAACAAGAGATTTGAGATGAGGTTTGGAAGACGCCATAACATGGGAGTGTACAGGATAGGTGGAGCGGAGGTGGAGGGTTGGGGGGATAAAGGAGCTTATGGGAGATGAGGAAAAGGGTAGGAGAGTAGATGAGGACAGGGCAAGAGATAGGATAGGGTGAGAGGTAAGGGTAAGCGGGAGGGATAAGAATAGGGAGAATAAAGGGTCAAGTTAACTCGAGGTAAATAGTAAAGTATTATTATTATGAGGATTTCGTGACCAAGTTCGCCACGGTGCTACAGCAATTACTGTGGGTCGAACGTGAGGTCTCAAAACAAACACACGCCTCACCCAGGTGTTCATCCTCCCCTCGGGGTTGGTCGATCAATGGGTCCCTGTCTAAACGTAGGGTTTACATGTCTTCGTCCATACATACATAGAAGCACAAGACATTACTACACTTATACAAGGTTAAGAAACGGCTAAAGTGAGTGTAGAACTCACTTCCCATTACGCAGAAATAGTAATCACACACACACACACACGCACACGCACACACACACACACACACACACACACACACACACACACACACACACACACACCAACCCTATCACTATCAAATACCCCGTCTGGTTCTGTGACTGAGGCGCTCATTACCACAGACGGTGCATGTAAGGTCGCCGTCCACATTACAAAGATCTGGTAATTTGCTCCCTGAAACATTTTTATTTTGAGGATAATAAGCGCTTTCATCCACCCCGCAACGCCATGTGTCTGGTAGGGAGGTGGGTCAGGGTATGTTAGAGAGAATTATTACATCTGTGTCTCGAAACTCCTTTTGGATGTCAAGGTATTGTGGATTTTGTTGACTGTTGGGCCAACCCACTCCCATGTAACCTGCTTCTATCACTTATTGTCTGTTGTGCCATAAGGCATTGGGATTTTTCCCCTATGACAAGTTATCGCTGAGTGGAAATTCCTAAATGAACATGATTTTACCGATCCCCTGTGAGTTCCGTAGTCTCTCTCACTCTCTCTTCTCTCTCTCTCTCTCTCTCTCTCTCTCTCTCTCTCTCTCTCTCTCTCTCTCTCTCTCTCTCTCTCTCTCTCTCTCTCTCTCTCTATATATATATATATATATATATATATATATATATATATATATATATATATATATATATATATATCTATCTCTCTATCTCACACACACACACACACACACGAGCGGTCTGAACACCTTACTGCAATCCACACAGTGTAGGTTGTACATACAAGCAATGATTACACATGGCACTTGCCCCCCTTGCAGCACACACACACACACACACATACACACACACACACACACACACACACACACACACACATACACATATATCATCCCTGGGACACAAGCTTATGACAGGCAGGCAAATTCTCCTTCATACAATGCATCATGTTTTAAAAAAGAGGTTTTTCTCCTTTATCCCTGGACTGGAGCGCTTTACATAGATGATGTTTAAGCTATTTATGATTATCTTTAGTGTGGTACGGAGAGAGAGAGAGAGAGAGAGAGAGAGAGAGAGAGAGAGAGAGAGAGAGAGAGAGAGAGAGAGAGAGAGAGAGAGAGAGAGAGAGAGTCTTACACTCGTCTTGCCCCATCTACGAACCTTGTATACATCCACCGAGAATTTTATTCGTACACACACACACACACACACACACACACACACACACACACACACACACACCCTGGCCTACGCCAGGTACCGATTCTATTGACCAGTTACTTCATCAACCATCAAGGAAGCTGCTTAGGTCCTCGCTGGAGACACCTCTAAATAAACATCGACTCATCCTCCCTTGGTCATCCAACTCCCCTCATCCTAATGGATAGAAAATCCCTCATGAATATATATATGTCCTGGAAAATGATAGCAATCGCTTTCCAGCCTGGAATATGCAATTGGGTGGTATTATTTGCAGGACTGATTCTTCAAGTGTCTTACAAATGACATTGGTTGCCATTTCCCATCTTTTCTCAGTGTGAATGTAATCTGGATCAATGATCTTTTTATGTTTGCTGTGACGGTGATGGGCAGCTGAGGCCCTAATGAAAGCCAACCCATTAACGCTATATGCATATATATATATATATATATACCCTAGCCTGAGCCAGGTACCCATTTTGTCGACCAACCCCTTAGGAATAGATGAACAGCTGGGTTGACAGTGAACCACCTTGCTGCAACTAGGATTCGAACCTATCCGCTCGATCTTGGACGGCCCGTGAATGCACCATAGTCAGAAACGCTAACCGCTACACCACTTGAGTCTCTTCCTCCCAGCAATGCCCTACATACACACAGCAGATCATAGATACCAAAATCATAGATGCCAAAATCATAGATGCCAGAATCATAGATGCCAAAATCATAGATGCCAAAATCATCGATGCCAAAATCATAGATGCCAAAATCATAGATGCCAAAATCATCGATGCCAAAATCATAGATGCCACAATACTTCCTGTCGTCGAGTATTAGGTATCCAATACGACTTCAAAGGCCTTTAATGTATTGCTGAAGGATTGATGCATTTGCGAAGGGCTCGCTGTTCGGGTCCACATCTGTTTATATGTATTCACCCAACTCCCTCAATCCAGATAATCCGTTGCAATCCTTGAAGCTGAGGGATAATCCGTTTTGCGATGGAAGGGAATAAGATTCCAATATAGAAATGCAATAACTTTCACATTCACCTGGCAAATATATATATATATATATATCTTTCTTTCTTTCAAACTATTCGCCATTTCCCGCATTAGCGAGGTAGCGTTAAGAACAGAGGACTGGGCCTTTGAGGGAATATCCTCACCTGGCCCAATTCTCTGTTCCTTCTTTTGGAAAATTAAAAAAAAACGAGAGGGGAGGATTCCCAGCCCCCCGCTCCCTCCCCTTTTAGTCGCCTTCTACGACACGCAGGGAATACGTGGGAAGTATTCTTTCTCCCCTATCCCCAGGGATATATATATATATATATATATATATATATATATATATATATATATATATATATATATATATATATATATATATATATATATATATGTATATATATATATATATATATATATATATATATATATATATATATATATATATATACATATATATATATGTATATATACATATATATATATTTTTTTTTTCTTTTTTTTTATACTATTCGCCATTTCCCACATTAGCGAGGTAGCGTTAAGAACAGAGGACTGGGCCTTTGAGGGAATATCCTCACCTGGCCCCATTCTCTGTTCCTTCTTTTGGAAAATAAAAAAAAAAGAAACCTAAAGGGGAGGATTTCCAGCCCTCCGCTCCCTTCCCTTTTAGTCGCCTTCTACGACACGCAGGGAATACGTGGGAAGTATTCTTTCTCCCCTATCATATCATATCTTTATGCGGATATGATAATGCAATGAGCGTGCAATATCACGGAACACATAATGCCCTCTTGAATGTAGTATTCGAACCGATGGCATTTGCTTGGGGAGTTGGGAATGTAAAAAATTAGACTATGGATGCCGGTTCCCCAGTGTCTAGTCGTTGGCATCCCCAGCTCCAACACAAATGGTAATGGTTCGATTCTGCTGTCAGGAGGGGATTATGGGATCATATTCTTATAATGAGTGAGGGAAGGGATGATATATCTTCCATCTTCATTGTTACAGACGATGTATGTCCTTATACAAGATCACAGACACTCGTTAGCGAAGGAAAATCTTAAAGAAAACGAAAAAGATGACATTCAAATTAAGTATTTCGCCTTTATTCTGTTCATTACAGGATCAATTAATTATAACAGAGGCACTAAGTTTATTTTCAGTGGACAGAGAATGAAAAAGAAAAATGATTTAGGCTTCCACAATATAAATAACCATAAAGTACTGTGATATTTACAATCATTTAGAAGTTAATTCATCTAGATGACCAATTCTCTAGATCAGCACAAGATGGCACATAAAATCACCGAACATTAGAATTAAAAGTTACTACAGGAAATGGAAGTGTCTCATGACTGGACACTCGCGAAGACGACTTCAGTTGACAGAAAACGTGATAGAAAATGCGCCTCGAGTTGTCGGCCTATCATACCAACTGCATTTTTTGTTAAAGTTTTAGGTTAAAATGGGTTCTTAAATTATTGACCTATTATACCAACTGAATTTTGTTAAAGTGTTAGGTTAAATTGGGTCCATAAGCTATTGAACTATTATACTTACTGTATTTTGTTAAAGTGTTAGGCTAAAATGGGTTCTTAAATCATTGACCTATTATATCTACTGTATTTTGTTAAAGTGTTAGGTTAAAATGAGTTCTTAAATCATTGACCTATTATATCAACTGTATTTTGTTAAAGTGTTAGGTTAAAATGGGTTCTTAAATCATTGACCTATCATATCAACTGTATTTGGTTAAAGTGTTAGGTTAAAATGGGTTCTTAGATTATTGACCTATTATACCTATTGTATTTTGTTAAAGCGTTAGATGAAAATAGGCCCTTAAATTATCGGCCTATTACACCTACTACATTTTTAAGTAAATTATGTAAAAATAGGCTCTTAAATCAAGGGCCTATTATACATACTGCATTCAGAGATAAAATGCTAGTTGAAATTTGTCCCACAATCCATAAGTTTTGTTATTTACATTAATCACCTGAAGATAAGACTTTCTCACCACTCAAATCTGACGACGAGAGAGCAATAACTTCAAACCAAAAGGTTGAAGAATGGTTAGATGATCCAAAGAAATCAAGATGATTAGAAAAAACAAAGAATGTATGCATTGGTCAGGGACATTAGCATATGGCCTTCAACGCAGACACTTGCTACATATGAACCTTTCTCATAAGAATACTTAATACGACACGAGTCTAAAGTCTTTGAGTAAATCATTACTTGAGTTACCAGAATGACAGAGTTACTTTGAACTAATGATTGACACAGGCAAGGTAATGCTTAGCTGCTTATATCATTACCTCAGGAATTACCCAAGGACCAATTTCGATATAAGAGTTCTGCTATTATCCAGGAGTCTTCCTAAAGGCTCTTGCAGCCCAAGACTGCGCTAGTTCTAGTAGCAGGGAAGCGTAGGCTTCTTTAAAGTGATGAGTTCTTTGACAAGAGACTCTACTCCCAACGGTATAGCCTCGTCAAGAGTGACTTTTCACTCGCAGGCGGTACACAACCAACACAGTAGTTACTTACTTTAAGGCAAATGGATTGCCAGTTCTCTTATCTAGAAATAAAAACTACGAAGCGAGAAAGTTGTTCTCTAAAACGCTCTCTAGTCAGACCAGATGATGAAGAACACGTCGTTCACACCAGATGAAGAAGAACACGTCGTTTCAGACCAGATGAAGAACAAACACGGAGTTTAGTTCTGCAAATGATGTTTCCGGAGACGAGAGATACCTTAAAGAGATAGAGAGAAATACAAGATTATCAATATCCTTGACCAGTTATTAACTTGATGAGGAGAGAAAATCAGAGATCTGAAATGATTTTCACCAAAAAACAAACTCAGGTTGCAAGGAGCTCTGGCAATAGTCTTTTGAAACTGACAACATTTTGACAACATGCGAAATTATTTCCACATTAGACATGCTATATAATGTCTAGAAACCGCAGTATATAGTTAAAGGGGAAAATAAATGTGATCCAAAACATGACTGGGAAATTATTCGGCAGTTGTTTTAAACGACAAGATTAAACTTACACCAGAAATTACACATTTAAATTAACGCAGGACTTTTATGTTTAAGTGATATTACTCAACTGTGAAAAAGCCTGCCACCATAATTTATATATATAAATGTACCGTGAAAGTAACCTGTCACCAGGTATAATTCATTTAAATCTGGGACGGGCATTTTTATCATTGATATAATCATTTGTAAACAAGAAAGAAAAAAGCTTATTTGCAGCTATTATATTTCTAAATCAATGCCATATATTTTCTTTTTCAGTGATATTATTCAATTGTGAAAAAGCATACGACAAGGTATCAATTTCATATCAATTCTGAATCAAAGTCGAACATTTTTTTGTTAGTGATATTGAACGTCTATGAAAAAACCTTGTCACCAGGTATTATACATTTGAATTAAAGCTGTGCATTTTTATCAGTGATATTAATCAACAGCGAAAAAAATGCCTATCACCAAAGGTATCTAAATCAGGGGTGAACATTTCTTTTTAATGGTAGTCATTAGCTATGAAAAAGCCAGTGAGGGGTATCCATGCTATTTCCTGTGGGACGGGGTAGCGACGAGAATGGAGGAAGGCAAGTATGAATATGTACATGTACATGTACATGTCTGTACATGTGTATGTATATGTATGCATATGTATATATGTGCGTATGTGGTGTTTATATATATATATATATATATATATATATATATATATATATATATATATATATATATATATATATATATATATATATATATATCATCTCCCAGTCATTTGCATTATTTCCATGCAAGAATCGTCCAAATGCCTCTCTCCTCTCCTTCACTAATAATCTTACTTCTTCATCCCACCACTCACTACCCTCTCTAATCTTCCCACCTCCCACGCTTTTCATGCCACAAACATCTTTTGCGCAAGCCATCACTGCTTCCCTAAATACATCAAATTGTTGGGGTGAGAGAGCATCATTAAATTTTAAGGAGAATGAAAAGATGCTTTAGAGGGAGGTAAATAAAGTGCGTAAGGCAAGGGAACAAATGGGAACATCGGTGAAGGGGACTAATGGGGAGGTGATAACAAGTTGCGGTGATGTGAGAAGGAGATGGAGTGAGTATTTTGAAGGTTTGTTGAATGTGTTTGATGATAGAGTGGCAGATATAGGGTGTTTTGGTCAAGGTTGTGTACAAAGTGAGAGGGTTAGGGGGAGTGATTTGGTAAACAGAGAAGAGGAAGTAAAAGCTTTGCAGAAGATGAAAGCCGGCAAGGCAGCGGGTTTGGATAGTGTTGCAGTGGAACTTATTAAAAAAGGGGGTGACTGTGTTGTTGACTGGTTGGTAAGTTTATTCAATGTATGTATGACTCATGGTGAGGTGCCTGAGGATTGGAGAAATGCATGCATAGTGCCATTGTACAAAGGCAAAGGGGATAAAGGTGAGTGGTCAAATTACAGAGGCATTAGTTTGTTGAGTATTCCTAGGAAATTATATGGGAGGGTATTGATTGGGAGGGTGAAGGCATGAAAAGAGCATCAGATTAGGGAAGAGTAGTGGGGTTTCAGAAGTGGTGGAGGATGTGTGAATCAGATGTTTGCTTTAAAAAATGTATGTGAGATATACTTAGAAAAACAGATGGATTTGTATGAATCATTTATGGATCTGGAGAAGGCATATGATAGAGTTGATAGAGATGCTCTGTGGAAGGTATTAAGAATATATGGTGTGGGAAGCAAGTTGTTAGAAGCAGTGAAAAGTTTTTATCGAGGATGTAAGGCATGTGTACGTGTAGGAAGAGAGGAAAGTGATTGGTTCCCCAGTGAATGTCGGTTTGCGCCAAGGGTGCGTGATGCCTCCATGGTTATTTAATTTGTTTATGGATGGGGCTGTTAGGGAAGTGAATGCAAGAGTTTTTGAAAGAGGGGCAAGTATGCAGTCTGTTGTGGATGAGAGAGCTTGGGAAGTGAGTCAGTTGTTGTTCGCTGATGATACAGCGCTGGTGGCTTATTTGTGTGAGAAACTGCAGAAGCTGGTGACTGAGTTTGGTAATATGTGTGACAGAAGAAAGCTGAGAGTAAATGTGAATAAGAGCAAGATTATTAGGTATAGTAGGGTTGAGGGACAAGTCAACTGTCAACTGGAAGGTAAGTTTGAATGGAGAAAAACTGGAGGAAGTGAAGTGTTTTAGATATCTGGGAGTGGATTTGGCAGAGGATGGAACCATGGAAGCGGAAGTGAGTCATAGGTTGCGGGAGGAGGCGAAAGTTCTGGGAGCCTTGAAAAATGTGTGGAGGTCGAGAATGTTATCTCGGAAAGGAATAATGTTTTATGATTCAAGGAATAGTGGTTTCAACAATGTTATATGGTTGCGAGGCGTGGGCTATAGATAGAGTTGTGCGCAGGAGGGTGCATGTGCTGGAACTGAGATGTTTAGGACAATATGTGGGGTGATGTGTTTTGATTGAGTAAGTAATGAAAGGGTAAGAGAGATGTGTGGTAATAGAAAGAGTGTGGCTGAGAGAGCAGAAGAGGGTGTTTTGAAATGCTTTGATCACATGGAGAGAATGAGTTAGGAAAGATTGACAAAGAGGATATATATGTCAGAGGTGGAGGGAACGAAGAGAAGTGGGATACCAAATTGGAGATGGAAAGATGGAGTGAAAAAGATTTTGAGTGATCGGGGCCTGAACATGCAGGAGGGTGAAAGGCGTGCAAGAAATAGAGTGAATTGGAACGATGTGGTATACCGGGGTCGACGTGCTGTCAATGAATTGAATCAGGGCATGTGAAGCTTCTGGGGTAAACCATGGAAAGTTCTGTGGGGCTTTGATGTGGAAAGGGAGCTGTGGTTTCGGTGCATTATACATGACAGCTAGAGACTGAGTGTGAACGAATGTGGCCGTTGTTTTCTTTTCCTAGCGCTACCTCGCGCACATGTGGGGGGGAGGGGTTTGTCATCTCATATATGGCGGGGTGCCGACGGGAATGAATAAGGGTGGACAGCATGAATTATGTACATGTGTATATATATATATGTCTGTGTGTGTATACATGTGTGACAGGGCGGCGACAGGAATGAATAAGGGCAGATAGTATGAATTATGTACATGTGTATGTATGTATATGTCTGTGTGTGTATATGTATGTATACGTTGAGATGTATAGGCATGCATATTTCGCGTGTGTGGACGTGTATGCATATACATGTGTATGTGGGTGGGTTGGGACATTCTTTCGTCTCTTTCCTTGGGCTACCTCGCTGTCGCGGAAGACAACGACAAAGTATAATAATGAATAAAATGTAAAGAAATAGGTGTTCAAAGCGAGAAAGTCTACGTTTTTCACCTTCAGTTCCCTGTATAACTTCGGGGTTATAGACCCTCCTCAGTGTGTACAGCGCCTGAGGAAAACCTCTTGGTTAATAAACACGTCGCCTCTATACCTATGCTGAAACTTTATAGCTATCTATCATTTTTTTCTGCGTATTGATGTGCCAAAGGGAGTGGAGCTTGAGGAGCCTTCTTATCTATCGTTCTGAGTCTGTCAATATCATGTCCTCCTGTAGATAATACCTCATTAGATTGTCAAGTCGTCTGTTATGCCTCCTGCAGATAACAGCTCCTTATCAGATAATCAAGTCGTCTGTTTAGTGTCCAACCCTGTGTATCCGTGTGTGCCATATGACAACACATAAAGACACTGGTGTCGGACACTGGAAAAGTAGAGGGGTTCGAACAAACTGATCTCCTCCTTTCCCCTGCTTTACATACCCTTCCAGAGAGAGGACATCTCAACCATAGTCACTTTGCAGCCCATCTACTAGAGAGGACCCTAATGTCTACCACTCTAGTCTTACAGTCCAGCTCTCCCGGTCCGATAGATTGAATTGTAAAGTCACCAGACAAATACATAGTCACATTGTCAAGCTCCTTTGTAACACAGTCATTTATATATGAACCGCCACAAGGACATGTTCCCCTGAACTCGCCAAACTCCTTTCCTTTGTAGTCGTTCCTTCTCTCCAACCATCATAATGCCCCTCTAATTGGATGACTACTTACACCTCCTCAGTACTACACTTGTTAACCTCACAGGCTCTCTTATTTACGACCAATTGCCATCACCCCAGTCGCCAGTCTACTTTCTATAAAGTTTTCTGATCAATTAAAATTCACAAAGACATGAGAAGCTCAAAAGAGCTTCAACTCTTTTGTAATAAGTGTATGTCCCATAACGTTCTCTGCCTCCTTAGCTGATTGACACTATCTATTGCAATCTAGAGAAACGCAAAGCCCTTGTAACTTCATTTCACCAGAGATCTTGATCATATCAAACAGCAACATAGTCATCACCAGAGCCAACAGGACCCTTGCAGCGACGGACATATCTCATTCCATGGTTTGTATTTTCCGTCAAAGAGCCTCGTCCAACTGCCAGTTAATAAAGAAATTATCTCCACCATCTATTCCATCTACTTCCATTACCTCCACTATGTACTCCATCTACTTCCATTATCTCCATCATGTATTCCATCTATTTCCATCATCTCCACCATGTATTCCATGAACTTCCATTATCTCCACCATGTACTCCATCTACTTCCATTATCTCCACTATGTACTTCATCTACTTCCATTATCTCCACCATCTACTCCATCTACTTCCATTAACTCCACCATGTACTCCATCTACTTCCATTATCTCCACCATCTACTCCATCTACTTTCATTATCTCCACCATCTACTCCATCTACTTCCATTATCTCCACCATCTACTCCATCTATTCCCAGGTGTCTCTTTTCTCTGCTTCGCCCATACCTGGCTTGCTGGGATACAGTGTCCAAACATGCAATCACTCCCTCCCCATACGTAACACTTGGCACTTTAACTCACACAACTCGCTACTCGTAACTCTGCATATTACCTGCCAGGAGCCAGTGCTGCCGATGGTCAAAGCCTCATTAGAAGCACTCGCGAGTTGATAAATGATTATGTGGTATGTGGTATGTCAGTCAAAATATCACTGTGAGAAGGAGTTGGTGGGCGATGATGAAAGGAGGAAAAAAGTGAAACAAAACCTACCATAAGATATATATACAAAGGGGGGAGACGAACCCCCTCCCCCCCCTTTGCAGAGTTATAGGGTCTGTATATAGACTTCTATGGTGTAGTCGAAGCCAGGCCCATAGGTTAGAGTCCTGGCTGAGGAAGTTGGAACACGGTGAACTTAAATGCACATCCTCTCCTAAGGGAGGAGAGAGAGAGAGAGAGAGAGAGAGAGAGAGAGAGAGAGAGAGAGAGAGAGAGAGAGAGAGAGAGAGAGAGAGAGAGAGAGAGAGAGAGAGAGAGAGAGAGTTAATCAGGGCAATTAGTTGCCTGTGACGTCTCAGCAAACATTGATAAAGAAAGAAAGAGTTATGAATTATACCAAATGTGTCGAAGTGTCTCTAGATTATGGTTTCACTCTCACCCACCCATGTCACTGTGTTGACCTAGACACATTCGTGACGAGAGTAACTTTCTCATAACGAATAGATCAACATGACTCCCTTGTATGTTTATCATCACGTTCAGTTAAGCTAAACTTGGGCATCAGTGGCTTGCTTAGAAGATGAGGGAAGATGCTGGGTGGAGTGGAAGAATACAGACAGTATGGGAGACAGGGACGAGTGGAGTGTTTGACAGATTTGGTTCGAAGGACCTTCCATTACGCCTTTTGCAATACATGAAAACAACCATTGCTCACTTCGAAGACCTTGAGCCTTTTACCTTTGACGCCATCTGTCTCAAAATCTCTCTTCCTTTTGTTATCTGGTTTTTATGTTTCACTTATTTCCTCCCACCTCTTATACCCCCAACTATACACAACTCTACGACTATTTGATTTCTTGCCAGATTTTATATGGAGAGGATTTCAAAATCCACCACAAGGATTGGTTATGCCCTAACTGGGATGATCCTGGTGGAGCTGAGGCCTTTTCTTTTTCCCTCTTCAGCAATCTGGAGCAATTGATCAAACACCCTATCCGAGTTTCTGACCATCCTGACCTTACTTTTGAACACACGCGACCTCTTTTTTTCACCGTGAACCCTTCCACTATACATACCCCATTTCTTCTTCCTTTAGGGTCCTCTAACCACATTCCTATTCCTGGTAATTCTAATGAGCCACGTCCATCCTCTGCTCTTCCCTCGAAACACCAACTGTGGCCATTGGAGAGAGCTCGGAGGTCACTTCCGCGCAGCCTCTTTACTGGTTTTCCACGGGATGGGTACTGGTTCCCTGGTCGCGTTGTCTCACGTTGTGCTGAACATATAGCAGAGGTTACCTTAGCTCGGATGTAGTCCTACATCTCAATTTCTGAAATTCTATCCCCTCAATTGTTGTTTAATCTTTCCTGCTCTGATGCATCAGAGACAATGCGTACCGAGAAGCCCACTCTGGTTTCATTTGTTCTTGGAATCATTGCAAGGCCTTCTCTTCAAAGGCTTTCTATACCTCTAAATTCTGAGACAATTTTATTCTCTATCCCTTCCATCTCAAGGTCGAAAGAATGATACTGATATCTTCAAGTATTTGTGAGAAAATGTTAAATCCAATCTAAACCAATCATATTTTGAAGTGAGAGACGTTTATTAAACCCTATATTGTCTTACGGCATAATAATACCTGAGGAATATGTGTTACTTGTTTCCAAGGTCGCCTGTCACCAATGGTCCCATGAAATACAAGATCATTTTGCAGTCTTGTGAGCATCGTCGTATTTTTCATGTTTACTGCAGCTAGTGGTTTAGGACTGCAGCTCCACAGATTCAACCCATAAATTTCTGGATCTCCTCGCAAGACGTCAGCCAGCCTTCCTTTCCTTCTAATTTTCCTCCTCCCTTTGTTATTTCATCTTCAGTTTCCTTCTTCTTTCCGTTTCTTCCTTCTGTCTTTTTCTTCCCTCATCTCCTGTCTCCCCTTCTACTCCCGCCATCATTCACGTGTTCCTGTGAATTTCCTCTCTCTCTCTCTTTTTCTCTCTTCACTGCATTTCTTTCTCTCTATTTTCCACTTCCCTTCCTTATGTACCTTTACCTCTCTCTCTCTCTCTCTCTCTCTCTCTCTCTCTCTCTCTCTCTCTCTCTCTCTCTCTCTCTCTCTCTCTCTCTCTCTCTCTCTCTCTCTCGTTTTAAACTTTGCATTCTTTACAAACACTTCGCTTACTGAATTAAACTTGTATAATCTTCATCTCGGGCGCCTGGGAAATATGAGGTGGTCTTTTGTTACAGCAGGGAATAACTGTTCTTTATGATGCAATAATATCTTATTCTTTAATGTTTCACAGGTTTCACAATATTATGTAGAAGCGCGTATTCACAAGGCAATACACACACATATATATATATATATATACACATCAATGTAGTGCATATGAATGCGTACTTTCAATGAATACATAATGCCTTCCAACATCAAGGATTCGAACCCAGGACCTTTTGTGTGGTAGTTGGGAACGCTAACCGCTTGGCTATAATCACTCCTAACAGGGAAATTATTATCCGATTACTTATATCCGAATACCCTTCGTCTCTGATCCATGAGCAACGGGGTTTTTGGTTAAGATATTCTTAATAGTTTTGTTGAAGACTTCATTCACATTTAAGGATTTTAAGCAACTTGGAGAGTAACATAAAATTATCATTAGATGGCAGGACTAAAAGGATCTGGGTATCATGGGGAAGTTTGGGATTAACTCTAAAAAATTAGTTCTTTGCCAACTTAAGAGATTTATCAATGAAAGATCTAGGATACTTTAACTTAGATCCAGTTGAATGTATCTTCTTAAACTCATCATCAATAAATTCTGGACTGTATATACGTCATGATCATGTGAACATCGACTGGAATGATCATTATTTAACTATGTCATACGTTGAATATCCTTAACAATGAATGTACAACAGTCACCCTCTCTCTAAATAACTTCATTTGCAATACCATCCACCTCAGCTGTCTTGCCGGATTTCATTTTCCGCAAGGTTTTCACCACTACTTCTATCTTCACCAAACCACTCTCCCTGACTCTCTCACTTTGCACACCACCCAAAAAAAAAAACACTCTACATCTGCCACTCTACCATCAAACCCATTCAACAATCCTTCAAAATAGTCACTCCATTTTCTCTTCACTCAATCACTACCTGTTACCACTCCCAACCCCCCAACCCCCCCTTGCCCCTTCATCGATATTCCTGTTTTTTGTCTTGCCTATGGGACATTATTTACCTCCTTCCAAAGCATCTTTGTATTCTCCCTAAAGTTTAATGATGCTCTCTCAAACCAACTCTCATTTGTTCTCTTTTTCAACCCTCGATCTAATGCCCCTTTCTCTTATACATCCCCAGTCACTTGAACTCCTTCCTTGTAAGTAACATCCAAACGCTTTTCTTTTCTCTTTCACTAGCAGCTTTATTTCTTCATCCTACCACTCACTACCCTTTCTAATCTGCCCGCCTCCAACCTTTCTCACGCCTCATGCATCTCTTGCGAATGCCTTCACTACTTCCCCAAATACATTCCATTCCTCACCCACTTACCTCACTTCATTTGCTTATATCTTTTGCCATTCTACACTCAATCTCTCCTGGTATTTTTTCCACAAGTCTCATTTCCAAGCTCAATTACTCTCACCACTCTCTTCTCCTCTATATTTTCTCTTATTTTTTGAAAATCTCTACAAATCTTCACCTGTCACCACAAGATAGTGATTACACATCCCACCAGCTGCCCCTCTCAGCATATTTACATCCATGCAGTCTCTCTTCCACACGTCTATCAATTACTACGTAATCTAATAATTCCCGCTGACAATCTCTCCTACTCTCATACATATGCTTGTGTATCTCTCTTTTTAAACTGAGTATTCCCAGTTAACAGACGTTTATCAGTACACAAATCCAAATTTGCTTTGTCGCTGTCTCCCGCGTTAGCGAGGTAGCGCAAGGAAACAGACGAAAGAATGGCCCAACCCACCCACATACACATGTATATACATACACGTCCACACACGCAAATATACATACCTATACATCTCAATGTACACACATCTATACACACGCAGACATATACATATATACACATGTACATAATTCATAATGTCTGCCTTTATTCATATATATATATATTTATTTTTTTTTTTCTTTTATACTTTGTCGCTGTCTCCCGCGTTTGCGAGGTAGCGCAAGGAAACAGACGAAAGAAATGGCCCAACCCCCCCCCATACACATGTATATACATACGTCCACACACGCAAATATACATACCTACACAGCTTTCCATGGTTTACCCCGGACGCTTCACATGCCTTGATTCAATCCACTGACAGCACGTCAACCCCTGTATACCACATCACTCCAATTCG
>NC_092272.1:13552595-13567595 GCF_036320965.1 Panulirus ornatus
ATATAGTAAAAGCTTTGCGGAAGATGAAAGCCGGCAAGGCAGCAGGTTTGGATGGTATTGCAGTGGAATTTATTAAAAATGGGGGTGACTGTATTGTTGACTGGTTGGTAAGGATATTTAATGTATGTATGACTCATGGTGAGGTGCCTGAGGATTGGCGGAATGCGTGCATAGTGCCATTGTACAAAGGCAAAGGGGATAAGAGTGAGTGCTCAAATTACAGAGGTATAACTTTGTTGAGTATTCCTGGTAAATTATATGGGAGGGTATTGATTGAGAGGGTGAAGGCATGTACAGAGCATCAGATTGGGGAAGAACAGTGTGGTTTCAGAAGTGGTAGAGGATGTGTGGATCAGGTGTTTGCTTTGAAGAATGTATGTGAAAAATACTTAGAAAAGCAAATGGATTTGTATGTAGCATTTATGGATCTGGAGAAGGCATATGATAGAGTTGATAGAGATGCTCTGTGGAAGGTATTAAGAATACATGGTGTGGGAGGCAAGTTGTTAGAAGCAGTGAAAAGTTTTTATCGAGGATGTAAGGCATGTGTACGTGTAGGAAGAGAGGAAAGTGATTGGTTCTCAGTGAATGTAGGTTTGCGGCAGGGGTGTGTGATGTCTCCATGGTTGTTTAATTTGTTTATGGATGGGGTTGTTAGGGAGGTGAATGCAAGAGTTTTGGAAAGAAGGGCAAGTATGAAGTCTGTTGGGGATGAGAGAGCTTGGGAAGTGAGTCAGTTGTTGTTCGCTGATGATACAGCGCTGGTGGCTGATTCATGTGAGAAACTGCAGAAGCTGGTGACTGAGTTTGGTAAAGTGTGTGAAAGAAGAAAGTTAAGAGTAAATGTGAATAAGAGCAAGGTTATTAGGTACAGTAGGGTTGAGGGTCAAGTCAATTGGGAGGTGAGTTTGAATGGAGAAAAACTGGAGGAAATAAAGTGTTTTAGATATCTGGGAGTGGATCTGGCAGCGGATGGAACCAAGGAAGCGGAAGTGGATCATAGGGTGGGGGAGGGGGCGAAAATTCTGGGAGCCTTGAAGAATGTGTGGAAGTCGAGAACATTATCTCGGAAAGCAAAAATGGGTATGTTTGAAGGAATAGTGGTTCCAACAATGTTGTATGGTTGCGAGGCGTAGGCTATGGATAGAGTGGTGCGCAGGAGGATGGATGTGCTGGAAATGAGAAGTTTGAGGACAATGTGTGGTGTGAGGTGGTTTGATCGAGTAAGTAACGTAAGGGTAAGAGAGATGTGTGGAAATAAAAAGAGCGTGGTTGAGAGAGCAGAAGAGGGTGTTTTGAAATGGTTTGGGCACATGGAGAGAATGAGTGAGGAAAGGTTGACCAAGAGGATATATGTGTCGGAGGTGGAGGGAACGAGGAGAAGAGGGAGACCAAATTGGAGGTGGAAAGATGGAGTGAAAAAGATTTTGAGTGATCGGGGCCTGAACATGCAGGAGGGTGAAAGGAGGGCAAGGAATAGAGTGAATTGGAGCGATGTGGTATACCGGGGTTGACGTGCTGTCAGTGGATTGAATCAGGGCATGTGAAGCGTCTGGGGTAAACCATGGAAAGCTGTGTAGGTATGTATATTTGCGTGTGTGGATGTGTATGTATATACATGTGTATGGGGGTGGGTTGGGCCATTTCTTTCATCTGTTTCCTTGCGCTACCTCGCAAACGCGGGAGAGAGCGACAAAGCAAAAAAACAAAAAAAAACAAAAAAAAAATATTTATTTTGCTTTGTCGCTGTCTCCCGCGTTTGCGAGGTATATATATATATATATATATATATATATATATATATATATATATATATATATATATATATATATATATATATATATATATATATATATATATATATGTAGTACCTTGGGACAGGGGAGAAAGAATACTACTCATGTATTCTCTGAGTGTCGTAGAAGGCGACTAGAGGGGCGTGAGCGGATGACTGTAAAAATTCCTCCCTTCCTGCATTACTTTCCACAAGAAGGAACGAAGCATCGAACTAAAGTTAAAGCTGTTTCCCCATGGAGTCCGGCTCAGCCAGCTGGTCATGTCTGGCATATGTACTTCAGCCTGCTGGTCGTGTCTGACATATGTACTTCAACCAGCTTGTTATGTCTGGAGTATGTCCTTCAGCCAGCTGGTCATGTCTGGAACATGTACTTCAGGCAGCTGGTCATGTCTGGCATATGTACTTCAACCAGCTGATCATGTCATCTATGTTGATCTGGCCTGCCATATGTACCCCTAGTCATGTCTGATCCTCTGGCGATGGCTCCTGTCAGCTGATCATGTCTTCCATATATACAACAGTCGTGTCTATTTGTCTGGTCCCCAATCAGCTCATCATGTCTCCCCTAAGTACCCTAGTCATATCAGATCCTTTGGCTCGTGTTTACTGATCATGTCTGCCATATGAACCTTAGTCATGTTTGATTTTCTAATCCAAGTCAGATAATCATGTCTGTCATACACACATACGTGTTCGTTGGGTCAAGAAATCGCTCTTCATCGTCTACCTCCTTGTGTCTTGCTGGCTTTTGTCTGGTATCGTAATATCTATTGTAGGTCTTCCTCCCCAGTGGATTAGACTTACACAAAGCCATTCTTTCTTCTTTCAGTAGCATCCAGTGATAGAAATGAATGAAACAAGAGACCATCCCAAAGGCCACTGAGCTGAGAGATGACTCTCTTCTGGTTAACAAGGGGTGCACTTGTCCTCGTCCAATATTTCATCAATGGAAATCATCAGGAATCATTTCCATTCACATTTCTCGTGGAGATCCTAAAATAAGACCAGGAAGAAAGAAAAGAAAAAAAAAAAAGATATTGCGGTGGGTCACGTTCGAGATTAGTACTTCTCTGTTTCTGGGCTGGAAGAAAGGGGACAAGATAATTTGATATACAATTTTTTTTTTTCTTCTCATCTGTCGTACGAATCTCTAATACCAGCTCGCAACACTGTTCGACGAACGGATATATCTGATGGAGAAAGAAATGCCAGTGGAATTGATTAATGTTTGCCCTTATCAAGTGAAGTCATTCAACTGTTTAACAAAGATTATTTCTGGGTATTAGTTCCTGGCAGAGGCCCTGACAGTCCGACGCTGCGAACTCATTCACTCATCTCTGACGTCAGATAACTTTTCCCGACCCCTCATCAGCTCAAGAATGAGGCAAACTCGCTACGTTTATAATCACAGGTTTGCCTCATAATCCCATACCTCTCTCTCTCTCTCTCTCTCTCTCTCTCTCTCTCTCTCTCTCTCTCTCTCTCTCTCTCTCTCTCTCTCTCTCTCTCTCTCTCTCTCTCTCTCTTCTCTCTCGACCTGAGGAGGAGGGTATGTACTACAATTGTGGCGGCTGCGCAGTGAGCCATCACTCCAGTGGCTATCGAGTGTCACTCTTTTACCCCAGGCAGCTGTCATTTTTATCATATTCTTTCTTTACCTGCCTTATACCACACCTGGGCTACTGGCTTTAAGTTCATCCTCTCCATCACACACATAACACCTGACTACACGTAGCTCACACGTTCCCTCAGCGTAATCCTACAAATATCCTGCGGTGAACACGACGCGCTAGCGCCCTGCCTTTGGACAAAAATCTGGTCGTATGTTCTCCTAAGTCCTTTTTCTGTCTGTCTGTCTGTCTGTCTGTCTGTCTGTTTTTCCATCCTTTGTGTATTAACTCAAAGCGTATGTTGGCTGGTCGCCACCTCTAGTGTTACCAGACTTGACGGAAGGGATTTGACTTAAAGAAAACACACACACACACACACACACACACACACACACACACACACACATAAAGACCAATAGGGATATATCTAAACAGTGTCTATATGTCTGGGTATCACACATCCCACACCTCCAGTTTATATACTTTCGAATGAACTATGTAGATAGTTATCTGTGTAAATGTAAATAACTCGCCTTAGTGTGTCTGTCTAAAATAGTGTATCATTCTTTTTGTTCCTCGGTTCTCTTAAGGGAAAGAATTGAGGTAGCTAATACATGTTATTCGATGCGCACCAAAGTTAAACAGACGCTACTGGAATGCAAAGGCTACGTCTTCAGAATCACTTATCATAAAAATTTATTGTCACGTAGATCGATGAAGATATACCTTATACTTTCCTAAATTCTGAAGAGCACCCTAAGTTATAGACCGAAGTATAGAGCTCCCCAGAATCATTATGTTATTTCTCAAGTGCTGGTTTTATCTTCGTGGAGTCACATAGTATGTACAAACAGCACAAAAATTATCTTCACACCAGTGAACGACGAGTCTCAGAATGAACACTCGTAACATTAAAGGGACTGGTACGTTCTCAGATTTTTTCGTCCATATGTCATATTACCTAACCTCCAAACTGATAAGATCGTTTTTGTGCTGTGGATGATTGTGGCAGTGGACCAGAACTATGTAGGTATGGAATAGGTATCATGAAATATACAAATGGTTGAGGGAACCTTACTAGGGGATAAGGGATGGTATGGAATTTTGTATTTGAGAGTGAGAGCTAGTGTGATAAGTAGCTTTTACAGAGCCTCTTAAGCTGAATGAAAGTTGAAGGTACATAGTACATATCATTGACCTCTTACCATTGCCTTAATACCTCCTCTGTAACTTAGCGTACTTCCCTTTCCTTAGCGAGGGCACGGTACACTTCATCACCTTCTGTAGCAATGTCGTTACCGTACCTCATGTGTAGTGATGTGTACCTCCCTGTAGATGGAGGGAGTGCGGTACACTTCATCACCTTCTGTAGCAATGTCGTTACCGTACCCCATGTGTAGTAATGTGTACCTCCCTGTAGATGGAGGGAGTGCGGTGCAGTTCGTAGCAAGGACCCACCAGGACTACGGGACGCTGCAGTGCTGGGCTCAGAACACTGTAGGGAGGATGACACGCCCCTGCCTCTTCCACGTAGTTCCTGCAGGTAAAGTACTCCTGAGAGAAGTTCCCTGACGTCATTGTCTCTATGGCAGCTGAGACAACATGGGTAACTGAATGCCCTGATTAAGGTAATGGCTTCATTAACACTATATACAAACGTCTATGTGCATCATTCCTTCTTTTCATACTTGTTCGCCTTTCCTGCTTTAGCGAGGTAGCGCAAGGAACCAGCGAACAAAGGACACATCCACTCACAACCGTTCTCTAGCTGTCATGCGCAATGCAGCGAAAACTATACAGCTCTCTATCCAAACCATGTCCCACAAACCTTCCACAGACCTTTCCATGGCACCCCCTGGTCGCTTCACATACTCTGATTCAGTCCACTGACAGCACATCGACCTCTGTATACCACATCGTTCTAATTTACTCTATCCTGTGCATGCCTTGCACCCTCTTGTATGTTCAAGGCCAGATTACATAATAACTTTTTCGCTCTCTCCTTCCAAATATCGAGCATTACATTAAAAACACTGAAAATCTTTGTATATTTACATATTTGTCGATCATGACGCCTCCAGCGACCATCCGGGGTCGACTCCGCAGAAGTCTGAATCCTGGTCTTGGTAGCCGGACCCCAACCAACCCAGCTGTTCATCATCCCCTAATTTCTTTCTCTGTATCTATTTTCTTTTGCCTGAGATGACCTTGACTTGGGCATGTTGTCTGACTGTGCCATAGTGGTCTCTATTATACACACACACACACACACACACACACACACACACACACACACACACACACACACACACTCACATATATATTGTGTTAATGAGTTTGGCTTTTGACTGGGACATCCAGTCACCCATCCCGACTCAGTTACCGTTAGCTGACTGGTTGGGATTTCGCCTTATCGATTGCCTGGGTCAGTGTCCAGCTACAGCAATTAACCCTAAATTATTTAACACCTTCTTGCATGCACATATATCCATCTACACATGTGTAAATGTATGTATATGTTCTTTGAATTATTTGATGGGTCATATGCTTAGTTAGAGGGTATGTGGTCTTAGAAGTATCATTAACACCTAAAGAAGGTGTTCAAGACTTTTCTGTTGGTGGATGTAGCTTACATTGACACCCTTAATAACCCCTCACCCAGGCAGTTCAATAGGCTTAAAACCCAAACAACCGACCAACCAAGTCTCTATTTCTCCTAACAATAAACTCGCTTGAGAAATAATCCCTCTCTTTAGAACCCCACGAATTTCACCTCAAATGACTCCTATATTTTTTCACCAAGAATAGATCTTGGGTCCACTAGAATCTAACCTCACCACAAAATCTCTGAGAGTCTCCCATCTGGCGTTAAGATCTAGGGCTTTTACTGAGCATAACACCGTCGCGTCTTTGAGCGGGACTGACCTGGTTGTGTGTATGTGTGTATGTGTGTCTCTGTGACCTCAGGTCGACCTGAGCAGCCAGTGGGATGTGCAGTCGTGAACAAGACGTACGATTCTCTAGCTGTCGGATGCACCCCTGGATTTGATGGTGGTCTTCACCAGACCTTCGTCGCTAAGGTGAGTCCTACTTGACTGTGATGTGTTGTTCTATGATTTTGCTTTGTTGTGATGTTTTCTTATATGAGTCTGCATTGTTGTGATGTTTTCTTATATGAGTCTGCATTGTTGTGATGTTTTCTTATATGATTTTGCTTTGTTGTGATGTTTTGTTATATGATTTTGCTTTGTTGTGATGTTTTCTTATATGATTTTGCTTTGTTGTGATGTTTTCTTATATGATTTTGCTTTGTTGTGATGTTATATGATTTTGCTTTGTTGTGATGTTATATGATTTTGCTTTGTTGTGATGTTTTGTTATATGATTTTGCTTTGTTGTGATGTTTTGTTATATGATTTTGCTTTGTTGTGATGTTATATGATTTTGCTTTGTTGTGATGTTATATGATTTTGCTTTGTTGTGATGTTATATGATTTTGCTTTGTTGTGATGTTTTGTTATATGATTTTGCTTTGTTGTGATGTTATATGATTTTGCTTTGTTGTGATGTTATATGATTTTGCTTTGTTGTGATGTGTTGTTCCATGATTTTGCTTTGTTGTGATGTTTTCTTATATGAGTCTGCTTTGTTGTGATGTTTTCTTATATGATTTTGCTTTGTTGTGATGTTTTCTTATATGATTTTGCTTTGTTGTGATGTTATATGATTTTGCTTTGTTGTGATGTTATATGATTTTGCTTTGTTGTGATGTTTTGTTATATGATTTTGCTTTGTTGTGATGTTTTGTTATATGATTTTGCTTTGTTGTGATGTTATATGATTTTGCTTTGTTGTGATGTTATATGATTTTGCTTTGTTGTGATGTTATATGATTTTGCTTTGTTGTGATGTTTTGTTATATGATTTTGCTTTGTTGTGATGTTTTGTTATATGATTTTGCTTTGTTGTGACGTTTTCTTATATGATTTTGCTTTGTTGTGATGTTTTCTTATATGAGTCTGCATTGTTGTGATGTTTTCTTATATGATTTTGCTTTGTTGTGATGTTATATGATTTTGCTTTGTTGTGATGTTTTGTTATATGATTTTGCTTTGTTGTGATGTTTTCTTATATGATTTTGCTTTGTTGTGATGTTTTGTTATATGATTTTGCTTTGTTGTGATGTTTTGTTATATGATTTTGCTTTGTTGTGATGTTTTCTTATATGATTTTGCTTTGTTGTGATGTTTTCTTATATGATTTTGCTTTGTTGTGATGTTTTCTTATATGATTTTGCTTTGTTGTGATGTTTTCTTATATGATTTTGCTTTGTTGTGATGTTATATGATTTTCCTTTGTTGTGATGTTTTGTTATACGATTTTGCTTTGTTGTTTTGTTTTGTTATATGATTTTGCTTTGTTGTGATGTTTTGTTATATGATTTTTCTTTGTTGTGATGTTTTGTTATATGATTTTGCTTTGTTGTGATGTTATATGATTTTGCTTTGTTGTGATGTTATATGATTTTGCTTTGTTGTGATGTTATATGATTTTGCTTTGTTGTGATGTTTTGTTATATGATTTTGCTTTGTTGTGATGTTTTGTTATATGATTTTGCTTTATTGTGATGTTATATGATTTTGCTTTGTTGTGATGTTATATGATTTTGCTTTGTTGTGATGTTTTCTTATATGAGTCTGCTTTGTTGTGATGTTTTCTTATATGATTTTGCTTTGTTGTGATGTTATATGATTTTGCTTTGTTGTGATGTTTTCTTATATGATTTTTCTTTGTTGTGATGTTATATGATTTTGCTTTGTTGTGATGTTTTCTTATATGAGTCTGCTTTGTTGTGATGTTTTCTTATATGATTTTGCTTTGTTGTGATGTTTTCTTATATGATTTTGCTTTGTTGTGATGTTTTCTTACATGATTTTGCTTTGTTGTGATGTTTTCTTACATGATTTTGCTTTGTTGTGATGTTTTCTTACATGATTTTGCTTTGTTGTGATGTTTTGTTATATGATTTTTCTTTGTTGTGATGTTTTGTTATATGATTTTGCTTTGTTGTGATGTTATATGATTTTGCTTTGTTGTGATGTTATATGATTTTGCTTTGTTGTGATGTTATATGATTTTGCTTTGTTGTGATGTTATATGATTTTTCTTTGTTGTGATGTTATATGATTTTGCTTTGTTGTGATGTTTTCTTACATGATTTTGCTTTGTTGTGATGTTTTCTTATATGATTTTGCTTTGTTGTGATGTTTTCTTATATGATTTTGCTTTGTTGTGATGTTTTCTTACATGATTTTGCTTTGTTGTGATGTTTTGTTATATGATTTGATTTGTTGTGATGTTTTGTTATATGATTATGCTTTGTTGTGATGTTTTCTTATATGATTTTGCTTTGTTGTGATGTTTTCTTACATGATTTTGCTTTGTTGTGATGTTTTGTTATATGATTTGATTTGTTGTGATGTTTTGTTATATGATTTTGCTTTGTTGTTTTGTTTTGTTATATGATTTTGCTTTGTTGTTTTGTTTTGTTATATGATTTTGCTTTGTTGTTTTGTTTTGTTATATGATTTGCTTTGTTGTGATGTTTTGTTATATGATTTTGCTTTGTTGTTTTGTTTTGTTATATGATTTGCTTTGTTGTGATGTTTTGTTATATGATTTTGCTTTGTTGTGATGTTTTGTTATATGATTTTGCTTTGTTGTTTTGTTTTGTTATATGATTTTGCTTTGTTGTGATGTTTTCTTATATGATTCAGCTTTCTTGTGATGTTTTCTTATATGATTTTGCTTTGTAATGATGTTTTTTTTATAAGATTTTGCTTTGTTACATTATTCATTTCGTCTACTGTTTCTCTAAGATGTATGACTGTAACACTAATTCTAACTATTCTGTTACCTTCTGATGAATTATTATCTAAAGTAACACTATCTGTGTTATCGTATAGGTATTGTTAATGTAGAAAAACTGTAATTCGAGTCTATATATAAAATTGCGACAGTAAAACAGCTGATGGTGTAACTGCGAAAGCAGAACATTTAATATAATGCATACAGAAATATAACAGTTAATGATAACACTCGGAAGTTGAACAGGTAGCAGTATACGTTCGAAGTAGAACATAACAGTATGCGTTCGAAGTAGATCAGGTAACAGTATGTGTTCGAAGTAGAACAGGTAACAGTATGCGTTCGAAGTAGAACATAACAGTATGCGGTCGAAGTAGAACAAGTAACTATGCGTTCGAAGTAGAACAGGTAGCAGTATGCGCTCGAGGTAGAACAAGTAACAGTATGCGTTCGAAGTAGAACATGCAACAGTATGAGTTCGAAGTAGAACAGATAACAGTATGCGCTCGAGGTAGAACAGCTACTGGTATAATAACACAAGTGGCTCAGTTAACATCATACATACAGAAAGGAAAATTTGAAAGTTAAGTTATATTTCTTCGTCTTTATCATGATACAATAGTGTTTATATATGGATATTTTTGTCTTTCAGTGTTTATATGGATATTCTTTTTTCAGATAAAGTAGCCATGATAATTGCTCTCCTGATATCTTTTCTTGATATCATGTAATCTATTGAAACTATGAACGAACACTTTTGTGGCTTTCTATTTCCTTATGCAGCCATCTCGTAGAAGAGGCTCCACGAAGACAATTACAATGTTCTACAGGGATGATGATCATGGTGAACTGTGATAGACTTCCATGGTGTAGCGGTTAGCGTTGCTGATCCCCTGACGCATTCACGGGCCACCCATGGTTTAGGTAATAGGTTCGAATCCTAGTTGTGGCAATCGGTTCACAATCACCCCATCTGTTCATCCTTCCATAGGGTTCGGTCGATAGATTAAGGACCTGACTTTTGCCTACCCGTACGAGTATTTGAAAATGATGTCAAACTGAAATGTATCTGACTATGAGTAGATATGCACTGGCGTGCACTGAAGGGCGTATACGCGGAAGTCTTGTATAGATCACATGGCATAATTGATGACGGTCCTTCCCTCTTTTTCCATCAATAGACGCTCAGATGTGTGAGTGAGTCGCTTTTTATCTGCTGGCAAAGAGCTGCTGTGGGACATGACAGCGATATAGGTGAGTATTTATACCACTGTCATAACGCGAAATTCCAGCTCCACTGAACTGGAATTATCAATGGCGAGGCAGAGCAGATATGGATGATATGCATGTGTGGAGGAAGGTGAACACTCACAGTGCCAATATTATTTTTTCCCTCGTGTTCAAGGGTCGATCTCTTCAGCTTTTGATACGAGAAGGAAGCTTCAAGTAGGTTTACCATCATGAGATAAACGCTGGGTATCACACAGAGTTGTGATAGACCAGAGAAAAGACGAGTAGACTATGCCTTCGAACTGAAACTTTGCCAACTCGTTTGATTAGGATCTCGGCTACCCGTGCCGTCTCAGCTAATATAAAAAGAAAAGAAAAAGGTTTTCATGTCTTGGGTAATGAGCCATGATGGTCTGGTGATTTGAAGGCTTGGAAACTCTTGCTACCTAGTGGGAAAAAGATCCAATGAATGTCACGAGAGAAACAAGTAAGGAAATGTCTGAAATTTTTGAGATCCTTAGGCGTGCAGTGGTCGACAGAGGTCTCGGGTTCCTCTTTCCCACCGCACCAATACAGGAGTTACCTGGTCACTCATATATCCACCTTGCTACTGATGACCAGAAGCTTCAAGTGTCCTGATTTTCGAGCGTAGTTCATCAGCGGGGGCTGCTACTCATACCAGACAAGCTCTGTGTAGTTATGATATGTGACCAATCATCGTAACGAGATGTAAAGCCTCGTCAACTTTTATAACATCTGAATATGAAAGTGAGTCATTATGTGGCCGATCAACTGATTCCCTCTCTTCCGGCTGTGTGGCTTGAAGGACACAAGATAAGGAATGAGAAATTTACAAGAACAATACGAGTTTAAATAGTGCAACACTTCATATATTATCAAACAGTATGGTTCACTTCATTGTAAGGCACATTCATTTTGTTGCATTTAGAGCTGAAATGCTGTGGCCTATGTCGTGTCTACCCACTGTAAAATATCCTTTGGAAGTTTGCTTTTATTTCTTTCCTTCCTGGAGCAATATCTTGCGAGCTTACGGCGATGGTTCTTTCATCTTAGCGATGGCAAACGGTGTCGCAAATTCTTTTCTCAGCTTCGAGTTGCACTGTCGCTATCGTGGGTTCACACGCCAAGTCGTTCCCCTTAGACATACTTCGTCTTTTGGCTATAAGAAGCGAGCTTTTGATCATACATTCTTGACTGCATGCGATCCTACTCTTTTGGCTATAAGAAGCGAGCTTTTGATCGTACCTTCTTGACTGCGTGCGATCCTCCTCTTTTTCTCAAGAGCTCTTGGTGTCAACCTCGATATTGTATTCGGTTGCAGAACCTAAGGTAGCTGGCCAGTGATTTCTTATGGGTGAGTTGCGTGTTGCAGCTTCAGTGATGCTGGAGCCACAGACGCATTGATTCTGGCAAACTTGATGATCGGTTCTTGGAGCTCTAACTTTACTAGAAAAAAATATGATGAAAATCCAGGAAATACGTTGAAATTTAAATGTAAAAAAAGGAAAAAAAATCAAAACACGCCAAGAGCGGCTCTGTTTATACTCACTCGGCCAATCAGAGCGCCGCACACACACACACACACACACACACACACACACACACACACACACACACACACGCAGACACACACAGACACACACAGATACACAGACACACAGACACACAGACGCACACACAGACACACAGACACACACACACACACACACACACACACACACACACACACACACACACGTCCAATTTGCCCCGAATGTTTTCCTATGTCGTGCAGTACAAATTTTTCTAGACTTACGTTGTGCACACATTCTTGCTGACCCGCTAACGTCTCGATATCATTGTGACTATCTTCCACCCGGCAAGTCTAGACGACAGCTTGCATGTTTTAGTGCAGCTGACGTAAAGATCTTCGCATTGATAATGTCTAACGACCTAACCTTCAGCGAACTCAAAAAAACAACGGCTGTCTCCTACAGAATAATGTTAGGCTGGATCCTGCGGACCTTCAAGACAAAAGAAGGAATACCAATGATATTATTCATACAGCAAATTTTTTCTTGAACTGAATACTGTTGCGTTCTAACATCACCATACAAAGTGGGCGACATTGTGGAATTAGTAAGTGTTGAGAGCGCTTTCACAGCCCATAAGAATGTGGTAAACGAACTTAATTACAGGGAACAGCCAATTTATCTAAGGCTATAATCCCTGGAGCGCAGAGGGAGAAGTATATCATCATCTTTACTTGGAAAATCCTAGAAGTTATGGTATCCTACTTGCACTCTGAGATAGCATCCTAAATGCACAACATGTATGAAGGACTTTGTTAAATACAACCTCTGAAATCCAAAGGTGTAATATGCACAAAATGCTAAGGTGAAGATTTGCATGGGTTTTCAGAAAAGAAGAGTGAATGTTGGGGTGAAGAGGGTGGTGAGAGTAAGTGAGCTTGGAAAGGAGACCTGTGTGAGGAAGTACCAGGAGAGACGGAGTATAGAATGGAAAAGGTGAGAACAATGGAAGTAAGAGGAGTGGGGGAGGAATGGGATGTATTTAGGGAATCAGTGATGGATTGCGCAAAAGATGCTTGTGGCATGAGAAGAGTGGGAGGTGGGTTGATTAGAAAGGGTAGTGAGTGGTGGGATGAAGAAGTAAGAGTATTAGTGAAAGAGAAGAGAGAGGCATTTGGACGATTTTTGCAGGGAAAAAATGCAATTGAGTGGGAGATGTATAAAAGAAAGAGACAGGAGGTCAAGAGAAAGGTGCAAGAGGTGAAAAAAAGGGCAAATGAGAGTTGGGGTGAGAGAGTATCATTAAATTTTAGGGAGAATAAAAAGATGTTCTGGAAGGAGGTAAATAAAGTGCGTAAGACAAGGGAGCAAATGGGAACTTCAGTGAAGGGCGCAAATGGGGAGGTGATAACAAGTAGTGGTGATGTGAGAAGGAGATGGAGTGAGTATTTTGAAGGTTTGTTGAATGTGTTTGATGATAGAGTGGCAGATATAGGGTGTTTTGGTCGAGGTGGTGTGCAAAGTGAGAGGGTTAGGGAAAATGATTTGGTAAACAGAGAAGAGGTAGTGAAAGCTTTGCGGAAGATGAAAGCCGGCAAGGCAGCAGGTTTGGATGGTATTGCAGTGGAATTTATTAAAAAAGGGGGTGACTGTATTGTTGACTGGTTGGTAAGGTTATTTAATGTATGTATGACTCATGGTGAGGTGCCTGAGGATTGGCGGAATGCGTGCATAGTGCCATTGTACAAAGGCAAAGGGGATAAGAGTGAGTGCTCAAATTACAGAGGTATAAGTTTGTTGAGTATTCCTGGTAAATTATATGGGAGGGTATTGATTGAGAGGGTGAAGGCATGTACAGAGCATCATATTGGGGAAGAGCAGTGTGGTTTCAGAAGTGGTAGAGGATGTGTGGATCAGGTGTTTGCTTTGAAGAATGTATGTGAGAAATACTTAGAAAAGCAAATGGATTTGTATGCAGCATTTATGGATCTGGAGAAGGCATATGATAGAGTTGATAGAGATGCTCTGTGGAAGGTATTAAGAATATATGGTGTGGGAGGAAAGTTGTTAGAAGCAGTGAAAAGTTTTTATCGAGGATGTAAGGCATGTGTACGTGTAGGAAGAGAGGAAAGTGATTGGTTCTCAGTGAATGTAGGTTTGCGGCAGGGGTGTGTGATGTCTCCATGGTTGTTTAATTTGTTTATGGATGGGGTTGTTAGGGAGGTGAATGCAAGAGTTTTGGAAAGAGGGGCCAGTATGAAGTCTGTTGGGGATGAGAGAGCTTGGGAAGTGAGTCAGTTGTTGTTCGCTGATGATACAGCGCTGGTGGCTGATTCATGTGAGAAACTACAGAAGCTGGTGACTGAGTTTGGTAAAGTGTGTGGAAGAAGAAAGTTAAGAGTAAATGTGAATAAGAGCAAGGTTATTAGGTACAGTGGGGTTGAGGGTCAAGTCAATTGGGAGGTGAGTTTGAATGGAGAAAAACTGGAGGAAGTGAAGTGTTTTAGATATCTGGGAGTGGATCTGGCAGCGGATGGAACCATGGAAGCGGAAGTGGATCATAGGGTGGGGGAGGGGGCGAAAATTCTGGGGGGCCTTGAAAAAGGTGTGGAGGCCGAGACATTATCTCGGAAAGCAAAAATGGGTATGTTTGAAGGAATAGTGGTTCCAACAATGTTGTATGGTTGCGAGGCGTGGGCTATGGATAGAGTTGTGCGCAGGAGGATGGATGTGCTGGAAATGAGATGTTTGAGGACAATGTGTGGTGTGAGGTGGTTTGATCGAGTGAGTAACGTAAGGGTAAGAGCGTGGTTGAGAGAGCAGAAGAGGGTGTTTTGAAGTGGTTTGGGCACATGGAGAGAATGAGTGAGGAAAGATTGACCAAGAGGATATATGTGTCGAAGGTGGAGGGAACGAGGAGAAGAGGGAGACCAAATTGGAGGTGGAAAGATGGAGTGAAAAA